>NC_090725.1:309962127-309974627 GCF_036898095.1 Palaemon carinicauda | reverse complement strand
TATATATATATATATATATACACACACAGTAGACCCCTGCCATACGACATTAATCCGTTCCGGAGTTGGTATCGTATGGTGAAAATGTCGTATGGCGGGCAATAGAATAGCTAATGCATGCAAAACCCCAGGTAAAAACCACAAAATTTTATATTATTGAAAATTAGTAACAAAATAGTATAGTAAGCACTGTACTACAGTATACTTATATATAATATATATGTACTGTACAGTATATAATTAAATAACATTACAAGTATAAATAAAAATTATATACTGTACTGTAAAGGAAAAATTAAATTTTATTTACCTTTGGAGTGATGCGACTTGAGCTGGTAGTGGATGGAGGCAGAGGGGGGAGGAGACGGCAGATATAAAAATGTATCAATGCTAATTATGTTATGTACACTTAATAATAAATTTATTCTTACTATTAAACACTTAAAATTAAGAATGCTTTTTTTTTTATTATTTTTGTCTTTTGAAATTTTTTTTTATGATTCTTTTTCTTAGAATTTAAAAAATACTCTTTTTTAGCTTTTTTCAATAGAATCACTTATATCATCTTTGCTTTCTGACACTTCTCTTTTGGAGAAATATCTATCCAAAGAAGCCTGTTTCTGACGATTCCTCAACATATTTCTAAAATGACTCATACACTTGTCATTAACACTCTCCATAAAACGACCTGTGTGAAGTTTTCCTGGGTGTTTTTTTTTCAATGAATCTCGCAAGGTTTTCATACCAACCGATAGCTTCCCTTATTTCTGACGATGTCGTTTCTTCAGTCTCCCCCCCCCCCCGTCCTCGCCACCACTAGAGATGTGCTCTTATTGAAAAATTGTCAACTGCATTACCTCCAACTCCTTCAAGTCTTCAGTCGTAAGCTCCTCCCTGTGCTCCTCGATAAGGTTTTGGATGTCAGCCTCATCGACAACAAGCCCCATGGACCTCACAATTGAAATTATTTCCTCAACACCACCCTTAGGGGCAGGATCATCAACGGCCTCGTCTTCGGTTGAGGGTTTGAAACCTTCGAAGTCGCGTTCTGCCACAACAGCTGGCCACAGTTTCTTCCATGAGGAGTTCAAGGTGCGCCGTGAAACCTCATTCCAAACTTTGTCGATCATCTTCAGGCATTGAACGATGTCAAAATGCCCCTTCCAAAATTCACGGATTGTGAGTTGAGTGCTCTCAGTCACTTCGAAGCATCTTTTGAACAGATGCTTTGTGTAAAGCTTCTTAAAGTTGGCAATCACTTGCTGGTCCATAGGCTGGAGGACAGGGGTGGTGTTCTGTGGCAGATAGAGAACCTTGATGAAGGAGAAGTCAGGATGAATGATGTCCTCGAGGCAAGGAGGGTGAGCAGGGGCATTGTCCAGTACCAGGAGACATTTGACAGGAAGATTGTTCTCTTCTAAAAATTTCTTGACAGCAGGACCGAAGCAGACGTTTATCCACTCAATAAATATGGTCCTCCTAACCCAGGCCTTGGTATTAGACCCCCAAAATACCGAGAGCCTATCCTTCGTGATATTTTGTGCCTTGAAGGCACGATGATTCTTGGTATACCAGTAGCGGCTTAATTTTCAAGTCCCCACTGGCATTTGCACAAAATGCGAGGGTAAGTCTGTCCCTCAGCGGTTTATGGCCCGTAAGTTTCTTTTCTTCAGCTGTGATGCATTTTCTTCCAGAAAAGGCCAGTTTCATCACAGTTAAACACTTGCTGAGGAATGTAGCCTTCTCTGGAAATTACTTTCTCAAACTTCTTGAGGAATTCTTCTGCTGCTTTCTTGTCAGAACTGGCCACCTCTCCATGCCTGATGACTGAGTGAATACCAGTCCTCTTCCTAAAATGATCTAACCACCCATGAGAATCCTTGAACTCTTGGGGGACTTGCTGCGACGTTACTTCATCTCCGCCGTCTCTCTGGGCTTCCACGAGATCGGCGAAGATGGTGCTCGCCTTGTGCGAAATTACCGATTGCGTGAGTGTATCATCAGCGATTTCCTTCTCTTTAATTCATAATAGAAGGAATCTCTCCATCTCGTCGTTGATTGAGGTCCTTCCACTGGCAAGGACAGTCATGCCTTTAGAAGACTTACTTGCTTTAATGGCTTCCTTGTTTTTGAGGATTGTACTAGCGAGGGTAACGATAAGCATGCCTTCTTCGTATTTCTTTATTATCTCCAGCATCGTTTCCATAGTAATCATCTTCTTACTTCTCCCTTTAACATCACTAGCAATCTTGGGACCCATGGCCTACGAATTAAAGTTGGAATTAACCCTTTTACCCACAGGCCATTTGGAAATTTCCAACGCTTAACCCCCATGGGGTTATTTTTTTTCAAGCACATTTTGCAGTATATATTTTTTTAAATTGCTCTAACAGCCTTAATTTTTGTCATAGAGAGGTCAGATTGGTCTCATTCTCTTGGAAAATGCATGACGTTTCTCGAAAAATTATCAAAAATATGCAAAAAAAATTTAGATGGCATTTTTTTGCAAGGACGTACCGGTATGTCCATGGGGGTAAAGGGATGAGTTTTGTATAACGTACCAGTACCTCCTTTTGGGGGTAAAAGGGTTAAGCACTAAAATGCAAAAAAAATACGATATCGCAAGCACTCACACGAGATCAAGTCTTTACGAAACGCACACGAGATTCTGAACAGAGTGAGCGTATAACAAAGAGAGAGAGAGGCAGCATCTCTCTCAGGCATTGTGGGAGGGATTTTGGCCAATAGCATATCGGCATCTTAGTGATGCCGTAACGCCGACCAATAGCAGACCAGCTTCTTAGTGACGTATGCAGTGACGTATGAGCGTGGTGGTAGGCGAGTGAGTCGCACAGTCGTACGCGTAAAAATCGCCAAGTTTGAATTTTGGAATTCGATGCCGTAAGGTGGGGAAAAATGTCGTAATGAGGGGACGAAAAAACATCGTATTCCACACAGTAACGTGAAAAAAACATAAGCTGGGGACGTCATACCCCGGCGGTCTACTGTATATATATATATATATATATATATATATATATATATATATATATATATATATATATATATATATATATATATATATATATATATGTGTGTGTGTGTGTGTATTTACATGCACATATATATATATATATATATATATATATATATATATATATATATATATACATATATATAATATATATATATATATATATATATATATATATTTATTTATATACATACATACACGCACACACACACTAGTACACGTGATCCGTTAGTTATGCCCGCACGCACACGTGCACACATCCAGATTCAACACTTTCCACTCCTTCTCTTACTACGTATGACAACTTACAAGGAGAGACCTTGTAATCATTTGCTCAACATGACATTAAAGAAATACCTCCCGTATAATATATATATATATATATATATATATATATATATATATAAATATATATATATATATATATATATATATATATATATATATATATATATATATATATATATATTAGGATTAGAAGAGATGAACAGGATATTGGGAGGAGAGTGATGGAAATGGAGGTACAGGGAACGAGAAGGAGAGGGAGATCAAACCGAAGGTGGATGGACTGTATCAAGGATGACCTTCGATCAAAGGGATTAACCGGTGATGAAGTGTGGGACAGAGGTAGATGGAGAACGCTGACTAGCAACATTAACCCCACTTAGAAGTGGGAAAAGATGCAGACAAAGAAGTAGATAATATATATATATATATATATATATATATATATATATATATATATATATATATATATCAATATATATATATATATATATATATATATATATATTTATCTATATATATATATATATATATATATATATATATATATATATATATATATATATATATATATATGCACACACACACACACACATATATATATATATATATATATGTATATATATATATATATATATATATATATATATATATATATATACTGATATATAAGAAATCTACATTCATATTTTCCCATTTAGGCTATTTTGAGTAAATTTTTCATGATTTCGCCCCGTGACTCTTCATTAAAGGCTTAAACCTTTAAAACTCGCTCACGAATGGCTGAGGCAAGGGACTGTGAAATTGCCCTAGCAAGCAGGATAATGCTCTAGAGACTGACCATATATACATATGATCAGCGCCCAAACTAGGACCAGCGAGGGCCAGGCAATGTACATCCATAGGCTCCCCCAAAACCCCCATGCTTAGCTCACAAGAATTTTGAGGTTTTATTGACCAAAGGAACTAACAAGTTTGAGCGGAACTCCGACCCTAGTCTGGAGATAACCAGTAGGCCACCACAAGACTACAATGGTTGAGCGATGGATATACACTTCAATATAAAGGTTAATATTATGAATATTTCATGATACTAAATTATTTGGATACTCCGAAATTACTCAAAGAAAATCATGAATTACAACTTTTAAGATTCTTTGAAGTGATAGATTTTAGAATAAATTTTGAAATATATTGATGATTTTCACAAGACTTCAGAGAATTTATTGAACCATCTCACAAGCTTCCGATGGATTTTGTTTCTTGTTGCATTCTCCATTCTTTCTGATTTTCCGGCGGTTTTATCATAGCCTACTTATCCTTATACATTTTCCCCCAGATTATTAAGTTTTATGTCAGTCAGCTATCCTATCAATTTCGGCTTTCGTATTCAAATTTTCAATAGTTTCTATTAAGTTTTGTTTCCAAGCTCATTGCTTATTAACTTCGCCGTCATTAACCATTTATTTCTAAAAGTTGATTGCCAACTATTCATCGAAAGTTTTTAAGATTTGGTGTCTCAAAAGGAAAAATTATGTTGCCAAGTGCAGTGCTTTATAGGAAATCCATAGAGAATAACCAGTGAAAATATCCCCACTCATTTTTTAAAAAGCGTTTTCGATCTTGTATAAACTTGAGAGATTTCATCACCACTCTTGCATCATTGAAGTGTTCTTATAGTGTTCATATTGGACATCGCCAATACTGCCTCTTATTCCAAAGTCAAGTCTCCGATCGGTATATTCATTGATCTTTATCATCTTGGAAATATCTTCCAAATGGAACTGAAGTCCTTCAGGATCATAGTTGAATGAAAGCTGCTTAGATACTTATTGCAACTGAGATATACTTGGATATTGGCCAGGGCACCAGCCACCCGTTAAGATACTACCGCTAGAGAGTTATGGGGTCTTCTGACTGGCCAGACAGTACTACATTGGATCCTTCTCTGTGGTTACGGTTCATTTCCCCCTTTGCCTACACATACACCGAATAGTCTGGCCTATTCTTTACATATTCTCCTCTGTCCTCATACACATGACAACACTGATATTACCAAAAAATTTTTCTTCTCTCAAGGGGTTAACTACTGCACTGTAATTGTTCAGTGGCTACTTTTCTCTTGATAGGGGTAGAAGAGACTCATTAGCTATGGTAAGGAGTTCTTCTAGGAGAAGGACACTCCAAAATCAAACCATTGTTCTCTCGTCTTGGGTAGTGCCATAACCTCTGTACCATGGTCTTCCACTGTCTTGGCTTAGAGTTCTTTTGCTTGAGGGTACACTCGGAAACACTGTTCTCTCTTGTTTCTCCTCCTCCTTGTTTTGGTAAAGTGTTTATAGTTTATATAGGAAATATTTTTTTAATATTGTTGCTGTTCTTAAAACAATTAATTTTTTCCGTGTTTCCTTTCCTCACTGGGCTGCTCTCCGTGTTGGAGCCCTGGCCTTGTAGCATCCTGCTTTTCCAACTAGGGTTGCAGAATAATAATAATATTGAAATATTGTTGATGCTTTTATTACTTGAAAGACAATATTTATTCATGAAATGTTCAAAGGTAAAGGTGTCTAGTTTAAGTTTCAGCCATATTCATACATAAGGTGCTTACTTAAATGAATATATGCTTACAACAATGAGAAAAAAAAAGAGATTAAAGGATTTTCCCAAAAATTAGAAGGGGATACGTTAAGAAAATATAGATTAAATAAACTTGGAAAATTATATTCCAGCAACGAGAATAATGATTAATTCGGCCTTTGTTGTTAAGAAATGTTAAATGGTTTTCCTATTTCGAACGAAATGGTAACAGAATTAAGTTTTATGGCATAACCATAGGAAATTCCCGTGACTGTGCCGTGAAATGAGTGGAATATTTCATCTATCTGTTACATACTTTATTCTTTCCTTGGTTTTATAGTCTCGTTTTCTTATGAATTTCTAGAAATGTTTTCTGATTCACCGGGAGTCACCATCATTGTCAACTTTGTCTGAATTTTCTGCATATATTATATATATATATATATATATATATATATATATATATATATATATATATATATATATATATTATATATATATATATATATATATATATAAGGGATGAACAAGTGTAATGCAATGTTTGAAGATATTTTTTTCTGCGCTTGGAAGGTATTTTCTTATTTCAAAGACATTTAATGAACATCGAGCTAATTGTTTCACATTTTAAATAAATTAATTCTAATGATTCCCAGTGAATACTGTAATTTCATTTGGAATCTGACAAGCGTAGCAAATGACTAATTTTGCAGTCCACTGATTTCAGTCACTTTGTATTCTATTTGGTTACTGAACGTTTCAATTGTTTACCTAATCGTAAAGATAATAATCGCTTTTCTATGATTTTTATTTTATTTATTCCCATGAATAACTTTGTCTTTAATTCTTCACATGGTTTACCTATTGTTTACTTTTTTTCTTTTTTTTTTCTTTGGAAGAGATTACGTAATTTGATCTCCTGGCTCCAGATTCATCCCCTTTAAAATCTTACATCCATTTATTTGCGCAAACCCGTTTCAATCCTATCAATCATTGAAATGAAAACATCATGAATGACTATATTTTGATACGATAAAGAGAACAAATGATATGAAAGGCAGACATAAGAAAAGGATAACTGTTCTTCTTTGGAAGATATATCCTGAACATTACTTCCACTGAATTCAAGCTTCGTGGGATATTTCAAGCCACATTGATTTAAGCAAAATAAGTTTATAAACAACGCTGAATGTCCTCATACAATAAAAACGTTGTCCTGTGTTTGAGATTTACAGTATGATAATGCAGTAAAAAATCTCTCTCTCTCTCTCTCTCTCTCTCTCTCTCTCTCTCTCTCTCTCCTCTCTCTCTCTCTCTCTCTCCTATTCACGCTAAACTTCGAGGTATTCCATTATAAATGAACCAATCTGGCTTCTGATAAACTTCGAGGTATTCCATTATAAATGAACCAATCTCGCTTCTGATAATTATTTATAAATATCTTATTTTTCTCTGTATTGTTTCGCTCTGTTTGATCTTAATTGGGTTACGAATTCTTTCCTCTTTATCACACTCGTGTTATGGTCTTCGTTATTGCTATTTACATTCGTTAGCATTTATCCTTTTCTTAGTGTGAAGAGGGTGTGTCTGTCATTTTAATGCTTTTTCAGTATAATTCAAAGCTATTGTACGAAGGTGGGATATTCCAATGTAACAAAAATAGTAACTGACGTTGGTTGTGTAATATATATATATATATATATATATATATATATATATATATATATATAATATATATATATATATGTATATATATGTATATTATATATATGTATATATACAGAGGGAGATATATATACAGTATATATATATACAGTGTATATATATATATATATATATATATATATATATATATGAACATATATCACAAGCACACGTGATTTCAATCAATGTAAATATATGTATATATATATATATATATATATATATATATATATATATATATATATTATATATATATATATAAATATATGGTATGAAGAGGCAAAACCTGATGAATGGGAGCTAAGAGTTTTTGTTAAAATGGCACAAAAAGATCTGACTGATTACAGTAATTACAGAGGCCTCACACTTGCGTAGGTTGTCATGAAAATATATAATATGCTCATTCTAAAGAGACTAGAGGGACAAATTGATGAACAAGCACGATTTAGAAAAAGGTAGAAGTTGTACTGACCAAATTTTCGTTTTAAGACATGTGGTACAGCTATGTGTATAATATAGAAATTCACATTTGATGGCATTTGTGGAGTATGAAAAAGCCTTTGATTGGGTGCACCAGCCAATTTTCTGGAGATTCCTGCGTTACTATGGAGACCCTCTTATGTATGTAAATTTGATTAAGTCTGTTCATGAGCATAGCATGTATAAAGGTAATGTTAATGGAGTCCTATCAAATGAATTCTAAGTGAACAGTGGAGTACTACAGGGGAATGTGCTATCACCTATGTTGTTTATCCTCCTCCTGAATTTTCTTATGCATAGAATAGTTGGGGATGACGGAGAAGGATTGGACTGGCTTGATAGCAGTAAATTAACAGAACTAGAGTTTGCTGATGACGCTATCCTTATTAAAAAAATTCTACAGGACTTGGAAAGCTTGCTTACCAGAATGCATAAAATATCACAAGGAGGTAAAGCAGGTAAATCAGTCCTGCCTTTGGAAAACGCGTGTTTCATTATTTTTACACAGTTTATGTAGGTAGTAGGTTGGCCAGGGCACCAGCCACCCGTTGACATACTACCACTAGAGAGTTATGGGGTCTTTTGACTGGGCAGATAGTACTACATTGGATCCTTCTCCCTGGTTATGGTTCATTTTCTCTTTGCTTATACGCTCACACACCGAATAGTCTGGCCTATTCTTTACATATTCTCCTCTGTCCTCATACAGCTGACAATACTGAGATTATCAAACAATTCTTCTTACTTGACTGTAATTGTTCTGTGGCTACTTTCCTCTTTGTAAGGGTAGAAGAGACTCTTTAGCTATGGTAAGCAGCTCTTCTAGGAGAAGGACACTCCAAAATCAAACCATTGTTCTTTAATCTTGGGTAGTGCCATAGCCTCTATAACATGGTCTTCCACTCTCTTGGGTTAGAGTTCTCTTGCTTGAGGGTACACTCGGCTACACTGTTTTATCTTATATCTTATTTCTCTTCCTCTTGTTTTGTTAAAGTTTTTATAGTTTATAAAGTTATATTTATTTTAATATTGTTGCTCCTCTTAAAATATTTTATTTGTCCTTGTTCCTTTCCTCACTGAGCTATTTTCCCTATTGGAGCCCCTGGGCGTGTAGCATCCTACTTTTCCAACTAGGGTTGCAGCTTAGCAAATAATGATAATAATAATAATAATAATAATAATAATAATCATCATAAAAGAAGCCCTCAGGACAGGTTCATCAAGTTAGATAAATAGGCTAAAGGCTACTTACTCCTTATACACCCTGACGAAATACAACAATATCATGAAATGTTATTAAGAATTATAAAAAAAAATCTGTCAGTTATTAACAAATATAACAGGATACAGAAAAGGTAGAGTAAGCAACGCTGGAGAGGCAAGGAAAGGGGTTTACTAGAGGGATAGGATAAGGGTCTAGGAAGAGGGAGAGCAGGAGAGAGCAGGGACAGGGGAGTGTAGGTATTCGAATTGCTTCACCTACTTACCCGATTCACTTGGCTTGGGCTTTATTATTACAAGAGTAAACACCTTAATTAATGGAATTTGAAAATGCAATCAAGTATCATAAATTTGTGGGAGGTCTATAGAATGCTGTTTCAAAGTACTATTCTGATCAAGTAATAGCCGAGTGAGGAAAGGAAACATGGAAAAATAAAACATTTTAAGGACAGTAACAACATTAAAATATATAATTCCTATATAAACTATAAATACTTTAACAAAAGAAGAGGGAGAGAAATTAGATAGAATAGTTTACCCTCAAACAAGAGAACTCTAACCCAAAACAGTGGAAGACCATGGTACAGAGGCTATGGCACTACCCGAGACTAGAGAACAATGTTTTGGTTTTGGAGTGTACTACCATTCGTGAATGAAGGTGCATTTATGTTCTTTGTAGTAGATAATACACGGTTTTCAGAGGCCACTGCTAATGGGTATGGAACAACGTATGGAACAATTACATGATTGATTGATTGATTTAAGATTTTCTGGCATACTGACATTGTCTCTCTTGAGAGGGTCCCCTTTCTGGTGAAGTTGCTCTCATAGAGACATCTCTTTGGAGACCTGCTGACGGTCATTATTATTATTATTATTATTATTATTATTATTATTATTATTATTATTATTATTATTATTATTATTATTATTATTATTTACTAGGATACTAGATGCACTACCCCTTAGGATAAATGGGGTAGTCTATCAATCACTTCATACCATGTAGATATGCGCTACTGTGATAAGCCGAATTCTAAGCTTGCCAATGATTGTGGTAATCTCTTGGAAATGTCCCTTCTGGACTGGGGTTCGAGACCCACTCAAGCTCGATAGTTTCTTGTAGTGTGTGTAACCTCACCATCGTGAGGGGTATTGAGGAGCCTATACATCTACCTGCTGAGTCATCAGCAGCCATTACCTGACCATCCCTGGTTCTAGGTTGGAAAGAGAGTGACTTTGGAGCTAATCATATATATATATATATATATATATATATATATATATATATATATATATATATATTTATATATATGGTCAGTCACTTGGACACTGAGCTGCTAGGGCATTGTTACTGTCCCTTGCCTCTGCCATTCATGAGTGACCTATAAAACCTGTGAGAGTTTATCAATTAAATCATCTGCTTCTGAATAAAAGTGAATTATGTGACACGTTTTGTATGATCTTTGGATTCCTTTAGCCCAAACAGGAATAGATATTACGTTAGTAAAGACAATACCCCTTGAATGATCATTGATCTTAATTAGATATAGTGTATGCAATTAAGAAATTCATAAATTCTCATATCACATTCATTCATCATTAGATTGCATATGTAATGTAAAATAGTTGAACTAAATAAAATTTTCATGGTTATCTTGAAAAAGGGATATATTACAAGGTTGTCGCAAGTCGTAGACGTCACAAAAGAGATGAAATAATCCAGAAGCAACCACCAACAAATTGCATTGAACTCCGCTGAACAGAAGGTGCTTCACATCCTAATAACCATTTGCATACGTGTTTTATAATTCAGGAACAGATTGGAACGGCGGAGAGGGGAAGAGAAGGAAGAATAAGAACAGATTGCAGAAAGGAAGGCAATCAGCAAAGTCATTTCGCCTTTGGTATTTGTTAGAAAATACTGGTTGTAAACGAATCCCAGGGCACGAATAAGAGGGGCGTTTTTCATTTGCGTTATGAGAAGACTTCTTGTTTCTTGCTTTTCAATCCATGTAAATTGCTCTTCACGTAAGATATCTTATTAATTTAGTTGGTCTGTTTGTACATTTTTAAGCTTAGGGATAAATTGCTAATATACGTATGCTTTTGTATATCCGTACAATCATACGAATCCCAGGGACGTTTTTCATTTACGTTTATGAGAAGACTACTTGGTTTCTTGCTTTTCAATTCTTGTAGATTGCTCTTCGCGTAAGAAGTTTTAATAATTTACTTTTTCTGTAATTTTTTTAACCTTAAGGACAAAACGCTAATATGCTTATGCTTTTGTATATCCATACAAGCATACGAATCCCAGGGCGCGAATAACAGGGACGTTTTTCATTTGCATTATGTGAAGACTTCTTGGTTTCTTGCTTTTCAATTCATGTAAATTACTCTTTGCGTCAGAATTTTATTTATTTAGTTTGCCTGTTTGCATTTTTTTAAACAGAAGGAGAAAACGCTAATATGTGTATGCTTATGTATATCCATACAAACATAAAAGTATTAGTACATAGGCTATTCTTTAGTTTGCCTGTTTGTATTTTTTTAAGCTTACGGATAAAGCGCTAATATGCGTATGATTTTGTATATCCATACAAGCATAGAAATATTAGCATATAGGCTAAAACATTCCTGTGTTATAAATATACTTACGTAAACTAATCATCTGTTAGATTTCGCGAGTCGTCTCTATCTTGAGCTCTTAATTCAATACTTATCCATTCATCATCTCCTACTTCGCACTTCATAGTCCTCAGCCATGTTGGCCTAGGTCTCCCAACTCTTCTGGTGCCTTTTGGAGCCCAGCTGAACGTTTGGTGAACTAATCTCTCTTGGGGGAGTGCGAAGAGCATGACCAAACCATTTCCATCCACCCCTCATCATGATCTCATCCACACCTGGTACTCGAGTAATCTCTCTAATTGGTTATCATTTTTAAAGATTCTGTGAAATATTAGTCACACTTATAGTAATATCTCTCTTCTAAAACGTAATTCTTAACATGTGAAATACGCTTTCCTTAATAATTTTCCACCGGACAAACTTCAAACACCTAAACTTTGTATTGGAATGCTATTTATGTGTCGCTGCAATCATTTGAAACGCTAAGTATCTAATACACAAATTAAATACTTATCTGAGATAATGGTATTCTGATATTATTTATACCCACGTGATAAGACGAACATTC
>NC_090725.1:309913700-309956200 GCF_036898095.1 Palaemon carinicauda | reverse complement strand
CCAACATAAAGATTAAAGAAAGTATCATGTCCAAAATAAATAGTAAAGACAGTACCATGTCCAACATACAGATTAAAGAAAGTACCATGTCCAACATTAAGATTAAAGAAAGTACAATGTCCAACATAAATACTAAAGAAAGTACCATGTCCAACATACAGATTAAAGAAAGTACCATGTCCAACATACAGATTAAAGAAAGTACCATGTCCAACATTAAGATTAAAGAAAATACCATGTCCAACATACAGATTAAAGAAAGTACCATGTCCAACATACAGATTAAAGAAAGTACCATGTCCAACATACAGATTAAAGAAAGTACCATGTCCAACATGAATATTAAAGAAAGTACCATGTCCAATATAGATATTAAAGAAGGTACCATGTCCAACATAAATATTAAAGAAAGTACCATGTCCAAAATAAATAGTAAAGACAGTACCATGTCCAACATACAGATTAAAGAAGGTACCATGTCCAACATAAATATTAAAGAAAATACCATGTCCAACATAAATATTAAAGAAAGTACCATGTCCAACATACAGATTAAAGAAAGTACCATGACCAACATTAAGATTAAAGAAAGTACCATGTCCAACATTAAGATTAATGAAAGTACCATGTCCAACATTAAGATTAATGAAAGTACCATGTCCAACATAAATATTAAAGAAAGTACCATGTCCAACATAAATAGTAAAGAAAGTGACATGTCCAACATACAGATTAAAGAAAGTACCATGTCCAACATTAAGATTAAAGAAAGTACCATGTCCAACATGAATATTAAAAAAAGTACCATGTCCAATATAGATATTAAAGAAGGTACCATGTCCAACATAAATATAGCTCACTAACTGCTGTTGAACTGCAAGCCTCAAAACAAAGAGCCGGGTTACCTAAAGAAAATGAAACAGGACATGGACCGTATCATACAAGGACGAGAACTTCCGACTGTTCACATTCGATGAACTAAATTCTCCAATGAAATATCTCAATTCTGGGAAGACAGCCAGCCTAGATGGCATAATAGGAGAAATTATCTTACATTTTAGAAACAAAACAAAATTATGGCTCCTGTTGCTATTCAAATCCTGTGCAATGACCAACCAAATCCCATAGATTTGGAGAAGAGCGAGAGTAGTGGCCTTGTTAAAAGCAGGGAAAGACCCATCATCTCCCAAAAGCTATCAACGAATATCCTATTTGTATATCCTCTACACATAACATGAACGAATAATCTTAGCCCATAACCAACCAACTGATCTTAGTCCGTATCCAACCAACTGATCTTTGCCCGTATCCAACCAACTGTCGAAGTACAACTTTTGACTGACAAAACTGGGTTTAGACAAGATTGATCCTGCTGCAGTCAATTCTTAACCCTGACGAAATACATCAAGATCAGGTTCAAGAAGAAGCAAATCACTAGAACAGTCTCTGCTGACCTTACGGCGGCATATGGCACTGTAAACGATAGAGCACTCATTCTATATGGAATACCAGCATAGTCCACATCATTGCATCATTGCTTACCAATCAGCGATTCTTCGTAGAAATGGATGGCAGAAAGAGCAGATAGGGGATACAAAACAACGACCATCCACAAGGGTCAGAGCTGGTGCCGACGCTATGTAACATCTATGCAAATGACCAGTCAGTGCACCAGAACATGTGCAGGTACATATATGCAGACAACCTCTACATTTTCACACAATCCGACACATTCACCACTAACGAAGAAAGATTAACCGCTCTGGCTACCCTATGAGACTACTAAAACAAGTGCTCCTCAATGCCAATCCAAGAAAAACACAAGTGTGTGCCTTCCATCTGACCCATCACCAGGCATAATGAAAGTTAAAGATCAAATGTGGTGACAAAGAACCAGAAAATCACCCTTACCCGTCTATCTAGGAGTCACCCTTGACAGAACACTCCTTTAAAAACCACATACAATAAAAACAAACATGTAGTATTTAGAAACCTCCTCAGCAAACTCGCTGACACCAGCTGTGGAACAGACTCCGAAACTCTAAAAGAAACATTCTTAGCACTTTGTTACTCAATTGCAGAGTACTGTGCACCAGTGTGGGTAAGATCATGCCTTGTGTAAGGTAGTCCCAGAGGTAAATAAGTACCCTAAAATCAACACCTCTATCATCTTTATATTAAAATACCCAGTATCCCACCACCTCATAACCGACGAGAAAAGCTAGCAAAAACTGTAAAACAGATACAAATATTGACACTAGCCATCTACCTCACACTCATCAGAAAGCAAGGTGAAGACGACTGAAATTCTACATAAGCTTTGCAACATTGGATGAACTAGAAATAATCGATGCAGCTGCTCACAGGCTAGAGAAGTGACAACAGAGTGGCCGATGACCATCAAATGAGGCGATGACCAACCTAAACGAAGGGCTGCCCAGCAGAACAACCCTCACCAGGGTAACGCTAAACAGAGCGAGGGTGAAAGTAGGCAAAACTGAATATAGCTGCCGGAAATAACGATTAACCACCAACAACGAATGCCCATGTGGGGCAACACCACAAGCAGTAGAACACATCTTATGAGAGTGCCCACTGGGCCCTAATCGTTCAGATCAAGGGGTCACAGAGGCAAACGACATCGCCCTCCTATGTGTTCGACAATGGTGTGAGAAGATATGAAGATGACTGACCAAAAGATCTAGAGTTAATAAATCAAAATCTTAAATTTAAAGCTTACCCATATAAGGAACTTCAGGAGAAAAAGTTGTAATGACTTGGAATTAGAATTTAGGTTTTTCATATCGGTGCTTTGGTCTTGGACACTGTTCATCACTTTAGTGCAACCCAACAGTTTCTCTATGAACTGAAACTTAGGAGGAAAAAACGAAACAGGAAAGGAGGTAAAGCTGGAGGATATAAAGGAAGTGCAGCTAGTGGCCAAAGGAGCGTTGCAAATACCCTTAAGTTTCGCTTAAAAGGCACTGCAAGTGGCGCACTGATGGCATATACCTTCACGTGAAAAATTGTTAATGGGTTCTCGAGATCAATCTCATCTTATTTTCCACTGACCCACTGTCTTGCTTATTGACTGAAATATTTTCCTCGAGACCGATCTTTTTAATATGAGGAAACAGTAAATATTTATTGTATTCAAAGAAGTTACAGAAGTAATGGAAGGTCACACGGCCTATAAAGAATCCTCAATAGAGAGGGATTTAAAATGTTCGACTTTTCATTTACATATGACACTTTTTGTCATAAAACTACTGTATCATAAAATAAATTATACTAATCCTCCCTTTTTTTAGACGTATTCCTTTTTGTTAAAGGTATTCATGACTATTTTCCATACAACGATTTGAGAGAGAGAGAGAGAGAGAGAGAGAGAGAGAGAGAGAGAGAGAGACAGAGAGAGAGAGAGAGAGAGAGAGAGAGAGAGAGAGTACATTCCTCGATATAACACGAAATATTTCCATTCTTACTGTATGATATATCCCTTTAACTTCATGCTATAGGAATTTATATATAAAACCTTTTTCTCTTCGAAGATCAATTTTTTCCTTTTATTTCCCAACGCGAAATGCCTGCCAAACGTCATTCCACTATATCTATTTCCCTTTAAACCGAGTTCAATTTTACTTGATATCCATTTCCCTCTTCTAATTCATATTCATTTTTTTTCATTCATTGTCTTTACTCTTACAATATCATGGCAATTTCATGACACTTTAATCCCCATGCTAATTGAATGTTGGAAATGATTCTCCTCTTTTATTTTAGATGATAAAATTAACAACATTGCTCACATTCCCCCACTCTTCATAACCATGAAATCTCATCGTTAAATAGTAGATAAAATTTTCAAATAATTTTTTGAATGGTAAGCATCTTCTTCCAGGAGAAGGACAATCTAAAATCAAACCTTTGTTCTCTAGTCTTGGGTAGTGCCATAGCCTCTGTACCATGGTCTTTCACTGTCTTGGGTTATAGTTCTCTTGCTTGAGGGCACACTTGAGTGCACTATTCAATCTTATATCTCTTCCTCTTGTTTTGTTGAAGTTTTTATAGGTTATATAGGAGATATTTATTTTAATGTTGTTACTCTTCTTAAAATATTCTATTTTCCTTTTTTCCTTTCCTTACTGGGCTATTTTCCCTGTTGGAGCCTCTAAGCTTATAGCATCCTACTTTTCCAACTAGGGTTGTAGCTTAGCTAGTAATACTAATAATAATACATGAGATATGAAAGTAGCATTTTCAAGAGTAAATTAGGATATGCTAGAAAAAAAGTTCTAAAACGATAAAGCTTTACCTTTGAGTTGATTTTCATTATATCTTTCTTTTTACTGGAACACACACACTCCCCCCCCCCTCCTCTCTCTCTCTCTCTCTCTCTCTCTCTCTCTCTCTCTCTCTCTCTCTCTCTCTCATTCGAGTACAAAATCAGCTGAACATGGTTCCCTGGGCTCCTCTAAATATTTTGGTAAATGTCCCTAATTGTTCTAAAGATAGACAGGCAGGATAAAGAAGTTCAAGAGGAAACAAATGGATAGTAAAATAGTAAATAGAAGTAAAATCAACAATGAATCGCTTTGCAAAGATTTTTGGTTCCCCAGCTAAAAATAAAAGAAAAAAGTAAACAACGATATGTTTACCTGGTAATTCAATTTTATTAAATTAATAATAATAATAATAATAATAATAACAATAATAATAATAATAATAATAATAATAATAATAGGGTTCGTTGAAGATTCGGGCTTCCTCAGAGGCATTTATCTTGCAATTCAGACTATAAATCGCTCTGATATTTTTCCCCCTTATATCTGAACTGCAAGTCACCAGCAACTGTATTACTATATCCCTCTGACATTTTTCCTTTTATCAGTACTGCAAGTCACCAGCAACTGTATTACTATATCCCTCAGACATTTTTCCTTTTATCAGTACTGCAAGTCACCAGCAACTGTATTACTGTATCGCTCTGATATTTTTCCTCTTATCAGTACTGCAAGTCACCAGCAACTGTATTACTATATCCCTCTGACATTTTTCCTTTTATCAGTACTGCAAGTCACCAGCAACTGTATTACTGTATCGCTCTGATATTTTTCCTCTTATCAGTACTGCAAGTCACCAGCAACTGTATTACTGTATCACTCTGATATTTTTCCTCTTATCAGAACTGCAAGTCACCAGCAACTGTATTACTATATCCCTCTGATATTATTCCTTTTTATCAGTACTGCAAGTCACCAGCAACTGTATTACTGTATCGCTCTGATATTTTTCCTCTTATCAGTACTGCAAGTCACCAGCAACTGTATTACTGTATCCCTCTGATATTTTTCCTTTTATCAGTACTGCAAGTCACCAGCAACTGTATTACTGTATCGCTCTGATATTTTTCCTCTTATCAGTACTGCAAGTCACCAGCAACTGTATTACTGTATCGCTCTGATATTTTTCCTCTTATCAGAACTGCAAGTCACCAGCAACTGTATTACTGTATCCCTCTGATATTTTTCCTCTTATCAGTACTGCAAGTCACCAGCAACTGTATTACTGTATCGCTCTGATATTTTTCCTCTTACCAGTACTGCAAGTCTCCAGCAACTGTATTACTATATCCCTCTGATATTATTTCCTTTTATCAGTACTGCAAGTCACCAGCAACTGTATTACTGTATCGCTCTGATATTTTTCCTCTTATCACTACTGCAAGTCACCAGCAACTGTATTACTGTATCGCTCTGATATTTTTCCTCTTATCACTACTGCAAGTCACCAGCAACTGTATTACTGTATCGCTCTGATATTTTTCCTCTTATCAGAACTGCAAGTCACCAGCAACTGTATTACTATATCCCTCTGATATTATTCCTTTTTATCAGTACTGCAAGTCACCAGCAACTGTATTACTGTATCGCTCTGATATTTTTCCTCTTATCAGTACAGCAAGTCACCAGCAACTGTATTACTGTATTGCTTTGATATTTTTCCTCTTATCAGAACTGCAAGTCACCAGCGACTGTATTACTATATCCCTCTGATATTTTTCCTCTTATCAGTACCGCAAGTCACCAGCAACTGTATTACTGTATGGCTCTGATATTTTTCCTCTTATCAGTACTGCAAGTCACCAGCAACTGTATTACTATATACCTCGGATATTTTTCCTTTTATCAGTACTGCAAGTCACCAGCAACTGTATTACTGTATCGCTCTGATATTTTTCCTCTTATCACTACTGCAAGTCACCAGCAACTGTATTACTGTATCGCTCTGATATTTTTCCTCTTATCACTACTGCAAGTCACCAGCAAATGTATTACTGTATTACTCTGATATTTTTCCTCTTATCAGAACTGCAAGTCACCAGCAACTGTATTACTATATCCCTCTGATATTTTTCCTTTTATCAGTACTGCAAGTCACCAGCAACTGTATTACTGTATCGCTCTGATATTTTTCCTTTTATCAGAACTGCAAGTCACCAGCAACTGTATTACTATATCCCTCTGATATTTTTCCTCTTATCAGTACTGCAAGTCACCAGCAACTGTATTACTGTATCGCTCTGATATTTTTCCTCTTATCACTACTGCAAGTCACCAGCAACTGTATCACTGTATCGCTCTGATATTTTTCCTCTTATCAGAACTGCAAGTCACCAGCAACTGTATTACTATATCCCTCTGATATTTTTCCTGTTATCAGAACTGCAAGTCACCAGCAACTGTATTACTATATCCCTCTGATATTTTTTCATTTTATCAGTACTGCAAGTCACCAGCAACTGTATTACTGTATCGCTCTGATATTTTTCCTCTTATCACTACTGCAAGTCACCAGCAACTGTATTACTGTATCGCTCTGATATTTTTCCTCTTATCAGAACTGCAAGTCACCAGCAACTGTATTACTATATACCTCTGATATTATTCCTTTTATCAGTACTGCAAGTCACCAGCAACTGTATTACTGTATCGCTCTGATATTTTTCCTCTTATCAGTACAGCAAGTCACCAGCAACTGTATTACTGTATTGCTCTGATATTTTTCCTCTTATCAGTACTGCAAGTCACCAGCAACTGTATTACTATATCCCTCTGATATTTTTCCTCTTATCAGTACCGCAAGTCACCAGCAACTGTATTTCTGTATCGCTCTGATATTTTTCCTCTTATCAGTACTGCAAGTCACCAGCAACTGTATTACTATATCCCTCTGATATTTTTCCTTTTATCAGTACTGCAAGTCACCAGCAACTGTATTACTGTATCGTTCTGATATTTTTCCTCTTATCACTACTGCAAGTCACCAGCAAATGTATTACTGTATCACTCTGATATTTTTCCTCTTATCAGAACTGCAAGTCACCAGCAACTGTATTACTATATCCCTCTGATATTTTTCCTTTTATCAGTACTGCAAGTCACCAGCAACTGTATTACTGTATCGCTCTGATATTTTTCCTCTTATCAGTACTGCAAGTCACCAGCAACTGTATTACTGTATCGCTCTGATATTTTTCCTCTTATCAGTACTGCAAGTCACCAGCAACTGTATTACTGTATCGCTCTGATATTTTTCCTCTTATCAGAACTGCAAATCACCAGCAACTGTATTACTATATCCCTCTGATATTTTTCCTCTTATCAGTACTGCAAGTCACCAGCAACTGTATTACTGTATCGCTCTGATATTTTTCCTCTTATCAGTACTGCAAGTCACCAGCAACTGTATTACTATATCCCTCTGATATTTTTCCTTTTATCAGTACTGCAAGTCACCAGCAACTGTATTACTGTATCGCTCTGATATTTTTCCTCTTATCACTATAGGCAAGAAGTGGATACCCATAAGCAGGGTAGGCTCTATTTATACGGTTCGATGCGGTAGTCAAGTCGGGTGCTGATGACTGATTTGTCCCCGTGAATGGAGGCGGTACCGAGTCTGGGACGGAGTTCTTCTCCCATTGGCAGAGGAACTAGCTGGAAGTGGATCCATCAAAGTCAGGCTGCTACTACACTCAGGGTCTTAATAGGTCCGGGCGGGGCTCCCAGTACTGCATGCCAATTAGCCAACACACTGCCTGAGTGGAGGTTTGGCATCAGTTAAGCTATTCTGCTCCTCAGATCCCAGGTTTAGTGAATACCGAGCTGTTTCGTGATTGGCTGAGGCCCTTGACAGCAGTGTATCAGTTACAGGCAGCCTATCAGGTTGCTGATTGTGGTAATGCTCGTCGGTGTTGGCGAGAGGGTGGTTGGTGTTCCTACGACAGCAAAGGTGGAGGAACATCTCTTGAATCGTGTTAAGGTTCGGCTTTTCCTGTTGACTTTGGTAATAGGTTGGCCAGGGCACCAGCCACGCATTGAGATACTACTGCTAGAGAGTTATGGGGTCCTTTGACTGGACAAACAGTACTACATTGGATCCTTCTCTCTGGTTATGGTTAATTTTCCTTTTGCCTACACATACACCCAATAGTCTAGCCTATACTTTACATACTCTCTTCATACACCTGCCAACACTGAGACTACTCAACAAATGCTAAGTTGACTCAGCATTTAATGGTTTAACCCTGGATAGGTACGGTGGGTCGTTTGTGACCCCGAGCGTCAAAAAAAAACAGGTTTTTCTCACGTGACTCACCCCTGTGACTGAATTTGTGGGTGATCGACCTGCAGGAGGTGTCTCCCCTACACGCTCTAGTAGTGTCCAGATGTGCATTGCTGTAGCTGTACTCCTTCCCCGATTTCTGAGACCCGTCGGGGTCGTTCGCGTCCGAGTTTACCCTTCTGAGGTAGTTTGCATAATTATCAAAGTTATTACGTATTATGAAATTGTCGTAGAATGGTGCAACTTGTATAGGTTATCAGTTGTGGAAAGTCTTGGTGGATTGTTTGGCTACCATGTGCATGTTTTTTTTTTAGTTAAAATGTCGTTCATCACCACGTGGACCATTTTACCGCGAGTGCCCCTTTTTCATTTTTTTTCATTTTTTTGCCAAGTCATATTTCCGTAAAATATTGCCAAATAGTGTCGTAAAACTTTTGCTTGTTTAGTGTTGGAAAGTGTGTCTAGATGATCTGGCTACCCATGCATGACTTTGTTTTTGTCAGATACGACGTAGTTATTGGTATATTGGGTATTTAACTGCGGTTACCAATTTCTGTTTTTTTTCAATATTTGTAAAAATTACTACGTAGTAAGGAATTGCCGTATATTATTCATTTTTTTTTTCATGTTTATGTGTTAGAAAGTGTGCCTTGATGGTTGGGCTAACACGTGCATGTCTTTTTTTTTATCTGAGATGTCGTATATTAGAATGTCGGGCATTTTACCGCGAGTGTCCCTTTTTAATTTTTTTTAATTTTTTTGCCAAGTCATTTTTCCGTAAGATATTGCGAAATAGTGTCGTAAAACTTTTGCTTTTTTAATGTTGGAAAGTGTGTCTAGATGATCTGGCTACCTATGCGTGATTTTGTTTTTGTCAGATACGACGTAGTTATTGGTATATTGGGTATTTAACTGCGGTTGCCAATTTCTGTTTTTTTTTTCAATATTTGTAAAAATTTACTACGTAGTAAGGAATTGCCGTATATTATTGATTTTTTTTTCATGTTTATGTGTTAGAAAGTGTGCCTTGATGGTTGGGCTAACACGTGCATGTCTTTTTTTTTTATCTGAGATGCCGTATATTAGAATGTTGGGCATTTTTCCGCGAGTGCCCCTTTTTATTTGTTTTGCATTTTTTTGCTTAGTCATGTTACCGTAAGGAATTGGCAAGTAGTGTCGCAAAACTTATATTTTTATAGTGTTGGAAAGTGTTTCTAGATGATCTGGCTACCCATGCCTATTTTTTTTTTAGCCAGATATGGCGTATATATAAGTATGTGTTCGATTTTCCTGTGATTGCCATTTTTTCGTTTTTTCCCATTTCTTTCAAAATTACTACGTACTAAGGAACTATCACAGAGTAATATTTCATTTATATGTTTATTTGTCGGAAAATATGCCTTGATGGTTTGCCTAGCACGTGGCTGAAATTTTTTTTTTCTGAAATGCCGTATATTAGAATGGCCATTTTTCCACGAGTGCCCCTTTTTATTTGTTTTGCATTTTTTTGCTTAGTCATGTTACCGTAAGGAATTGGCAAGTAGTGTCGCAAAACTTATATTTTTATAGTGTTGGAAAGTGTTTCTAGATGATCTGGCTACCCATGCCTATTTTTTTTTTAGCCAGATATGGCGTATATATAGGTATGTGTTCGATTTTCCGGTGATTGCCATTTTTTCGTTTTTTCCCAATTCTTTCAAAATTACTACGTACTAAGGAACTATCACAGAGTAATGATTCCTCTAGATGTTTATTTGTCGGAAAATTTTGTTTACTTTTTTTTTGATTGAATATCATCAAATTTTTTTAGCTAAAATATTGTTTTACATTTTTTTTTTTCGATTTTATTTCCCTTCAAAAAAAATTTTTTGGGTCAGAATTTTAATTTTATAGTCGTAAAATAATCGACAATTATCCAGCAACCCACCATACAATTTTTATGCATATCCAATAATAATTAGATTAGTAAATAACACCTTGAAATTGACATACCCTTCCTACATTTCAAGTGGCAGATTAGGGAGTCTGAGTCAGTGTGGTTGGCGGCCATTTTGTGGACATATCCGAAGCGTAAGCTGCCCTATCTATATATATTCTTGTTCCCTATAGAATTTGTGATATTTTGGTATATTTTTACCTGCATAAATATCATATTATATATTAAATATATGTATTTTTTTACGAAATTTCCAAGTACTCAAAAAATTACCTTTAGATATGGCCCATGATATAAATGTAATTTACAAAATAATGAGGATTTTTTTACATATTTCTATTTTAGGATAACATATGTTTATTCCCTAAAAAAATTAGCCACTTCCTATTTCATTTGGGTACCCAAAAAAATTCATGAAATTTGGACAATTTTTTTTGGCCAAAAAAAGTTACCCTTTTTTTCTCATTTCAGATCTTCACCTCCATGGGTCTGACTTCATCCAAAATACATCAAGATGTGTCCTAAACATTCAAGAATCAATTCCTAAAAGGATTTGTGTATATATGTATAAACTTTTTTTTTTATGAATTTTTATGTCAGGTCTTTTTTTTTTCTACTTAATTTTTTAAAATATTTATAATAAATAGTTTTTCTGCAGATGAGTAGTATTTATCTTTACAGTTGTTTTAAGCATTCATTGAAGTTTTTTTTGGCAAAAGAAAAAAGGAGGTTACTGCAAAAACTGATTTTTCAAGAATTTTTTTTGGCGTCGGGGTCGTTCGCATCCGAGTATACCCTTAAAGGGGTGTCCGAGGACCGTACCTATCCAGGGTTAAAGGCACCTCATGAATGGCTGACGCAAGAGACACTGACATTGCCTTGGCAAGCAGGACAATACTGTAGAGACTGACCATATATACATATGATCAGCAACCAAGCACTATCTCTACCCAAGTTAGGATCAGTGAGGGCCAGGCAATGGCTGCTGATGACTCAGCAGATAAGACCTATAATACTCTTTCCAAATCCCCATCCTTAACTCAGGGATTTTGAGGTTGTAGACACTAAAGGAACTAACGAGATTGAGCAGGACTCGAATCCCAGTCTGGCAACTATCAGGCAGAGACATTACCAATATGCTACAACAGCCGATGATTGTAATATTCACGGTGATAAACTCTCATTTGATGCTCTTGTTGTGTACCAGTAGGATGTGCATCTCAATAACTCCCTGTTGAAAGTGCAGGACAAACATTTTGAAAGTATCATCATCATCATTCCCATATAATGGACTGGGCATTGGTAGAAATAGATGACATTAGACTTCTTCACAAAGTCATGCATACGAGGGGCTAGGTTACTGTTCATGAGTAGGGATCTAGTCTTTGTGGTTTGATGATAACTTATCAGGTTAAACTCAGTATCCTCTTGCATAGCCGTGCCATTGTTCCTGATGTCTCCTTCATAGCCCTCGCGTCTTCCTGGTTCTGCATTTGCATAAGCCTTTGTAGTTCAGGTTGACTTTGGAAGTACTGCTCTCGCTCCTGGGCTCAGGTGACATGCCTGTTGGAGTAGCTGTTGTTCACAAGGATCTGGGTAATCCTATCTAGTTCCTTATGGGTCTCCGTCCATGGAAGAGAATGGGAGAGGGCCTGAAAAACATAAGCTTAGATGGTGGAGGTCTTGTATCTTATGGGACATTCACTCCCACCATTCAAAAAAAACAGGCCTAAGTTTGTGGGTTTTGTGTAGGCATTGGTATGTTCAGCATCGAGACCTGGACATCCAAGAAGGGGAGGCAGTTGTTGCCTTGATGTTCCATCATAATCTGAGGGAACTGCACCTCTCGAAGGTCCTGCGAAGTTCATCAGTGTGCTCAGAAGAGGAGGCTTTTACAAAGATTTTGTCGATGTGGTGGACGTATATTTCAAAGCAATCAGCACGTGAAAAAACTCGGTCTTCAATGACTCCCGTGTAAAAGTTGGTGAAGAGGATGCCAAGAGAGGAGCCCATTGTACACCATCCTTTTGTAGGTATATGTGCCAAATGGATGTGAAAAGGGCCTTATTCATACATATTTACAGGTGAGTGCGCAGACCAGGCTCGGGAATGTTGAGAGGATGGTTCACATCCTCCCTGAAGACTCAGTTCAGGATAAGTTGGATGGCCTCATATACAGGAACATTCGTGAAGAGGGATTCCATATTGAGAGAAGTAATGACTTCTTCACTGGAATGCTCTTTGATGTTCGCCAGGAAATCTGTCAGAGGCCACACTGCAGTGGTCTGGAATCTAGGGGGTCAGAAGAGCATTAAGTTTCTTTGCAACCTACTCTAGTAAGTAGGGGTCAGGCACTTGAAAATTAAAAAAAGAGCTTGAATAATGCATAGATTGTATGAGCATTTAGGTAAAAGTTTTGTTTTGCTACACGTGAAAGGATGTGCTAGTATGCTTTGTGTTTTGAAGAACTTGCCAGAATGCTTGAAATTAGTTGGGGCAAATCATGACGCTCTTGTGTCAGAGTTGACTCAGAAAATTTTTGATGAAATATTTGACAAGTTCTTCACCCCAAAATAGGGCCATATAAGCTAAACAATTTTTACCAAGGAAGAGGCAGTCCAGTCAGATACTGTATTTCTAAATTTAGTGTCTGAACTTATTTCTAAGAGCGATAACATACAGCCTCCAAGCCGACCGTGAAGGTGACTGGCTTCTTCATATGTATTCCCTGAAACGAATGGTACCTTACTTATTTGCAGCTATTGGAACTATTTTCGATATATTCCAGGACCGACTCTTGAAATGAAAACTTAAATTCCCGAGAAAATGCTTGCAGCCTTACTTCCAGGGGAAGAGTTTGTTACCACCAATGTGGATTTTGGTATGCAGTCTTTTTAGATCAGTTTGGTGAGCAAATCTATATTCGGTATGGAAAACGCAAAAAGTTGACCAGTTGCCAAGTCACTGTCTTCTGAATAAGTATGTAAGTGGATGTTATCTCATCATATCTGCAATGCTATGTCACTAAAGATCGGCAATAAGGAAAAAGTAAAATTATCGAAAGAATCTGGATGGATGATTGGAAAATTCTTTTAACTGATATACAGCAACACACAAACCCTCTATTTACATAACCTGATGATTCATTGCACAAAAATGTCATAGGTAGAATTGCTGGAAGTAAGGTTAATATGGATGAGGCTCTTGCCATAGGAGAGAATGAGTGCAAAGTAGGCCAAACTTATAAAAGGATTTCATGACCCACTTATGAAAAATGTTGTCACCATGGAATCATTGAAGAAGAGATTGAAATAAGGATACAAATATTTATGACATGGAAAAGGTATATGCTTGTCTACTTGTCTCACAAAACAGAGAGATTCATTTTAGTGGGCTTATAAAGAATCAGCTTTCATCCATACCATCATCACTATTTGATTATTGCGGAGACCTAAGGAAATGGTCAAAAGTTTTTTTACTAGACAGCTTAGCTGTTTTCACTGAAGTTCCACCAGTCAACATGTCTCTTTTGACTGATGGGACTGAAGTCATATATCACACTCTGTGGCACAAAATGGGACAATGCTCAACTTTGTCAAAAGATTTTTTTTATTTGTTTGTCAGATTAAAAACTTTTATCATATTTGACTGTTGCAGCCAGAATTCAGTAGTCTTATTAACGTCAAAGGAGAGCAAAAGGCATTGGCCCCCACACCCCCATGTCTATGAACTCAAAATGTGACATTGTTCTCCCTGCTAGAGATGCCATCCTGAAGAGTAAGTAAAACAAGAAATCAATTATCAATTTCACATCTCACATGGAACATAGCCATCAGTCACTCAGTCTGATAAGAGATGGAGGTCCTTATACTCACGAGGAAGCAGATGTGACTATAATTAGTTACCTTCTCAAGCTATATCAAAGTAAATATCATATCCAGGTTCCAGCTGATTATACAGACATTTTCGTTATGTTACAATATTTTTGCTGGATCCACAAACCATCTGACCATGTGACAATTAAAAAGTATGATGGAATGATCATTAACATTATGGTGACATTTGAGAAGCTGGGAGAGAAGTGATTAGACTTGCTAGCAACCCATGCACTTTCTGTATGTGGCAGAGTTTAATTCCCCTTTGGCAGGGGAGAATTGCAATCAACTTGGTTCTCAACTCCTAAGTAACCCTCAGGGAATTTGCAAATCTCTTGGCTCCAGATGAGGCGTGGATTAAAGAAGGTCTCTGTTTCATATCAGCAATTGCACCACCTTCAGTTCTGCAAAGTATTTCTTGTAGCTATAAATTATCGCACTCATTTCTAAGCCAAATATGCAGTTGCCATGTAAATGCCTTGTCCTGCACTTCATACTGTAAGTGTGGTGCAGGTAACTGCTGTGCAAATAAGCACACAGAATCCATGAAGCCCTGCACTGTGGTGAGTTTGAGGACCACAAATATGAAGATTATGATAAGAATTACGAAATAAAAATTATATGAATGACACAGTACATGCATAACTTTTTTCCAAGTCTATACTACAATTACCAACATATACTGAGTGTTTGAAATGTTCTAATTTGGCTATTGGAAGAACAATAGCCTCTGAGTGCATTTGTTGCTGATTGAAATATTTCCAAAAAAGATATCAAGGGGGGTATTCAGTGAATTCTAAGAATATTAATTCTGGAGAATAATTTTATGAAAAAAATAATCATACACTATGTCAAAACAATGCATGAAAACTGGAAATCAATGTGATCACTTTCGTTGAAGTAGAACTCTAGCATGATAAGAGTTGGAGGGCAAAGTGTAAAATTGTAGCTGTGAAGTTATCAAAACGTAGGAGTTGGATGAGAAGGAAATAAAAAGAGCATATAATACAATAGGGAGCATCTGTGGTCTAGGGTGGAAAAAGTAAATGGACTTGAAAAATTACAGAAAGTCGGATAAGATGGAATTCATATGGTAAGTGATGGGATATAGGGATTGCAAATTTAGTAAAGGAAAAGAGATTATTTGTTGTGCAGTTGCATGCCATAAGATGGGGTAGTCAAAGGAGAAGGTAAGATGACCATAAAATTAGCAGTGAAGAAGGTGAAAATGTTAGTAGGAATAATGAATAAGATTAATAAAAATAATAAGGTCTTATAAAGGGAAGTTAGTGTAAGTATTAAGTAGTACCACAAAATTTACTAATCTCATTTCTGTTCTAATTCCTATGACCATTTTTGTAAAAGACAATAGAAAGGTCAGTCCATCCTTACTCAGGTTATCTATCCCTCAATATACCGCTTTCCATAATAATCAGTTTTATTACATTATTCCTTTTCATCACATTGTTTAAAGTTGCATTGTACATACCATTCACTTCTTTTTTTGCTTTCATCTTTGCTTATCTCACTATCTTCAAAACGACAGGGTTGTTGTGACCTGACTGGTAACTTCTCTGTCTGGTGTTTGCCGGACGGGGGTTCGAATCCCCCTAAGACTCGTTAGTGCCATAGTGTCTACAACCTTACCATCCTTGTGAGCTAAGGTTTGGGGGAGCCCATAAGGCCTATCTGCCGAGTCATCAGCAACCACTGCCTGCCCTGGTCCCAGCTTGGGTGAAGAGGAGGCTTGAGCGCTAATCATATAATATATCGTCAGTCTCTAGGGCATTGTCATGTATGCTAGGGCAATGTCACTGTCCCTTGCCTCTGCCATTCATGAGCGACCTTTAAACCCTTAAACCAATAGTGGTAGCTTTCATTTTTCTTGACATAAAAGCAAGGAGTTAAATTCTTTTATTCTTGTTCTTTATTTACCTACTTTTCAGTGGAAACTTCTGATAACATATTTGCTGCAAAGGAAGTTTAAAAAAAAAACAGAAATCTACTTGATTTTCTCTAATACTTCTGCTCACTTCAAAGCAAATGGAAATTAAAACGCTTTCTATGAAAATTCCATTTCCATATTGACAGACAAAGTTTTGTGAAAAGGGTTTCACAGATCATTTCCTCTTTAAAATTCAAAACTCTTCCATATTTCAAAATTGAGAATAAAAAAGTCAGGAGGTTATGTGTCAATTTATATTCCCTCAGCGAGACGTCTCCTTTGACCAGTTTCACTTTTATGAAATGGTATTTTTCTTACAAAGTAATGGGTTGCACATTTCATGAAATGTTCAAAGATGAATAACGAGAACAAATCACTCGCATTGCAAAAAGATTGTCAGCGATCAATTTGGAATATTAACGAAAGGTCAACTTTGATGAGAGGATTAAAATTTTCCAGTATAATGCAGACTTCAAGAGAGAGAGAGAGAGAGAGAGAGAGAGAGAGAGAGAGAGAGAGAGAGAGAGAGAGAGAGAGAGAGAGATAATTTTATTCAGAATGGAAATATGAAATTTTCAACATTGAAAGTGTATACTAGCAAGTTCTGCAAAATATTTCCAGTAGTTACGAAAAAATAAAACATTATTAACGTTGTAGAAATAAAGATTAGTGAATAACATATTTTAATTTTAATAATAAATTCTCGTCTCATTGATGATCCTGTATAACTAATAACCACGATACTTTTCTCAGATATTTCGAAATGATAGCTTCCACTTCATCGGGATAAAGGTGGGAGCCTTAGTTTCTTTAGTGTCTGTAACCTCACCATCCTTGTGAGCTAAGGATGGGGGATTCGGGGGAGCTTATAGGTCTACCTGATGAGTCATCAGCAGCCATTGATCCTAGCTTGGATGGAGAGGACGTTTGGGTCCTTATCATATATATGGCCAGTCTCTAGAAGCTTGCTAGGACAATTTTCCTGTCACTTGACACTGCCATCCACAAGCGGCCTTCAAACCTTTAAAACAGACCTCCTGGACTGATTTATCTTCAATATTCTTCCTTAAAGAAAAATTTCGACTTAACAGATTTCATTCAAACAATAGGGGGAAGCTGCATACGCTCTAGGGTGTAAATAGCAAAGTCACTTGAAAACAAGTGAATATTCCAGTAAGCATCCCAACAATTAACACCGTCATTAAAGATGACTCTGTGATGATCAATATTCTACCTCAACATGCAATGAAAACTTCTGATGACTATGTCAATGAAATCATACAAAGGGTCGAAGGCAACCCAACTGTTTACACCATCATCAAAGATGAATCTGTAATGGTCAATACTCTACCTCAACATGTAATGAAAACTTCAGACGGCTATGCCAAAGAAGATATCATATCAAAGGTCCAGTTCTGGCAAGCTAAATTCAAGAAAATAGATGTATTTCTTGAATTAAGGGATTATTGTCTGAAATCAGGAACCACATTGTAATGGGGGTAGAGAACCAGATTGAGAGTCACATTACCATGCTGGACTCAAATGATTTGGAAAATCTTCAGGAGATATGACAGAAAATAAACTAAACTTTTCAATTTCCTGTAGTAAAAACTGATTAAAGCTCAGGTAACGAACACTGTACTTTACTCATTACAAGATGATAAGCCATCAGTAGCACAGAAGTAAACCTACAAACAATATTTGCCTGATATAAATTATATAACACATGCTTACAAACACACAAATTGACTCTTAGTGTAATTATTTCGACAAATAGCATCAATTTTATACACATTAATTTTCGATGGGTGCTCATATGGCCACCTTAGATTTTTTAATTACTGATTAGATAATTTTGGCAAGGTCCTCTAGGGAAAGATACTCTCAAGCTTCATGATTGTATCACAATATGCCTGATTTACTGTAATCTTCTTTGATAGAACGCATTCGTTATAGTATTTTTCATGACGCGACATTCTAACACTTTTGCAAGAATTTTGTTTATTTTCTCAAGAGCTACAAAAATTTTAGAGGAATAGAGAAAAAAAAATCATACACTTCCTTACCCCTAAATTAACTTTGAATATAAAAAAAAAGTTTTATCTTGAAAACATAAGCCTTTTCCACAATGAAATATTGAAGGGGTATTATCAGGTCCAAAAGAACCCACAAGACATCCCCAAGACCATCATCACCACTCCCTTCAGTACATATGCCTTTTATGACTCAGGTTTTGGCCTTACTAATGCTCTGGTTACTTATCAACGCTGCATGGATGGCATCTTAGGGGAGCTTCCCTTCTGCATATGTTACAGGGGCAACATAATTGTGTTCTCTTCTTCCAAAGAGGAACTCTGACCATCTACACATCAATCTCGACCACCTACACCAGAATGACCTTGTTGTCCAGTATGACAAGTGTACCTTTGGGCACCACATCAATATTGAAGGCGTTAACACCTCCCTTAAGGGGGTTGCAGCCATTCAGAACTTTCCCACACCGTCAACTGTCAAAGCCCCGCAAGAATTCTCGGGCAAAATCATCTATTATCACTGGTTCCTACCAGCCATCATGGCCACTCTTGCCCCCCTCTACGCCTCCTTCAGTGGAAAGCCAAAGCCCATGAAGCGGGGTCCCCTTCAAGATGCAGACTTATGCAACGCAAAGAATGCCTTATCAACCACTATTTTGCTCACTTCTCCCGTGCCACATGCCCGTCTCCTTCTCTCCACCAATGCCAGAGACGTTGCTATTGGTGCAGTACTCAAACAGGTGGTCAAGGGTCACCCTGCCCATTTGCCTTCTTCAGTAGAAACTGTCCAATGTGAAATCCGTCTTCAAATTTGGCTGTTCATCACTTTCGCCACTTCTTAGAAGGTGTGTCCTTCGTCTTTCGCAAGGACCACGTGCTACTGATGCATGCCTTTACTTGTTAGTCCGATGATGGTCCACCCATCAATGCCGACATCTCTCCTCCATGGCTGAATAAAATTGCATCCATTAACACATCCCGGGGAAAATGAATCCTGTTGCCAATGCCCCGTCAAAAAACACATTGGCCGCCATTCACCTGAGAGGATTATAATGCCTTGGCAGAAGACAAATGAAATGATCCAGAGAACCATGCATGTAAGACATCCTGCACATCCCTCCATTGGGAAAACGTTGCCCTTGACGACTCCAACGCCACTCTCCTCTCTTTGATTTCATTCATGGCCTTGCACATCCCTTGCTCCAATATACTGCACAGCTACTGAAGATGACATGAAGTTTATTTGGCACTGTATTACTAAGGAAGCTAAGGATTAGGTCCCTGCCTGTGCTTCATGACAAATTTCATCATAAGTACATCGACACACGGATTCAGGAGTTGGCACCTTTCCTTAACATTAGTGTCAATTTGTCAACATATACGTCGACGTAGTAGGTCCTCTACCGACATCGCAAGGACATCGTTACCCGTTTACTGTCACTGACCACTCAACTTGTTGCTTAAAACCATTCCCATGGAAACTGCAACGTCTGCCTCATGCACATCTGCTTTACTCTCAGGGAGGATAGCAAGACTTGGTATCTCTGAGGATAATACTTCTAACAGTGTTACCACTTTCCCCTTTCAATTGTGGATATCATTAGCAAATCTCCTGTGCATCCCTCTACATCAGACAACCACGTATAACCCTGCTGAAAAAGGAATGGTTGAATGTTTTCATTGCACACTCATAGTAGATTTGAAATCACACTGTAATGACTCCAAATGGTTAACTTTACTTCTCTAGGTCCTTCTGGTTCTAAGGGCCACTCCTAAAGATGCCTTGGATGTGTCTTACTCTACAAATGTGTATGGTGACCCGTTGGTGGTACCCAGCAGAATTTTTTTCGTCTGCAACCTCCTCCGACAATCTCCAGCACCCATATCAAATTGTGGAATATTTATTCCATGCTGTCATACTTACAAGACCCTAGCAAAGCTCCACATACCTAGAGATTTTCACTCTGCAATGGACGTTTTCTGGTTCAATGACACTAGCAAGCCACCATTAATGCCCCATTACACAAGCCATTTCCCTGTGATCCATCACACACAGAAGGCTTTCTTAACTGAAATTTATGACAAAGAAGACTGGGTCTCCATTGATCTCCTAAAACAAGCTTATTCCCTGAAAGATGACCCACCTACAGTACGCCTCTCAAGAGCAGGGCGCCCTATTTCACATATACGTCATTCCTAGTGGGGGAACCATGTGCCACACATATTTCAATAAACGTTCGTATACTGTAATGGTAGTGCTTTTTGTTTTATCGGTTCCTCTTCCCTGCACTAATAATAGACCAACCTGTGTGAGCTTGCTAACTCATGTTTTAGTTTGTTTGAATTTTCGTGACTTTCTTGCTCGCAAGTGCTTGTATAAAAGCTCGCTGTCTGTTTAATAAAGTTTAGTTGCATTCATCTCGCCTCTCTATTATAACCTAACCGTAACCTTGCCCAATAGTGTGCCTAGACGTTTTTAACAATTTAATTTGGGAAAATGTAGGCATTAACATTAATAAGCCATACCTTAATAACTTAAGATTTCTAGATGACATTTTTGTTTAGTGATTCTAGGGAAGAATTACAAAAGGTAATAAGAGATTTGAAATGAGAAAGCAGAATTCAAAAGGAGATAATGTTCAATGAAAATGCAATCAGAAATCAAATAAGGGTTATGGACGAACCCCTAAATATTGTTAATTGATATACATTCTTAGGACAGAGATTAAGTGCTTTCCCAGTACATGACCGAAATTAAAAGAAGGATATGTATGGGATGGAGAACTTCTGGTAAACAAATTGAGATTATGAAAAGTAATATATATATATATATATATATATATATATATATTTATATATATATTTATATATATATATATATATATATGTATATATATATATATATATATATATATATATATATATATATATATGCATATACATATACATTAATACATACATACATATATATGTATATATATGTAAATATATATATATATATATATATATATATATATATATATATATATATATATATATATATATATATATATATGTATATATATGTATATATAAATATATATATATATATATATATATATATATATATATATATATATATATATATATATATATATACATATAAATATATATATATATATACATATATATATGTATATATATATATATTATATATATTTATATATATATATATGCATATAAAGATATATATATATATATATATATATATATATATATATATATATATATATACATACATACATACATACATATATACACACAATTTAATCAATGTTTTGCATTAGCTTTTGATATCATGGTTTTTCATTGCTTTAGAGTTTTCTATCCAGTGTCATATCAACAAATCTTTTCCAACAGGATAGATAGTATAACTCATATTATCGAAAACAACAGGTCTCACAAATTAAAAAAAGCAAGTTAATATTTATCAATGTCATTAAATGAGAAAACAAATCACCTATATATGAATCCTAATCCAACCACTTTTCCCTGAAAAAAAAAAATAGCACTAAAATACTAAAATTAATACTAACCTCAAAGTAAATCATGAGAGTGGTCCACAGAAGTTCACATCAATTAGGGGTTCTGTAATAATCAAGAATAAAAACAATCAAAGGTCTTTTTCCATATTACAGAAGCATGGTATATGAAAAATATCTTCCAAATTCCTATATAAGCTGGAACCATCATTTGTAATATATTGAACAATATAGTTTCTTAACAACAAAGAGTAGTGAACTTGATAAGTTCTAAAGTGCTTCTTGAGAGGTTAGTGGTAATTTCTTATGATCATTATTATTACTTGATAAGCTACAACCCTAGTTAGAAAAGCAGGATGCTATAAGCCCAGGGGCCCCAACAGAGAAAATAGCCCAGTGAGGAAAGGAAACAAGGAAAAATGAAATATTTAAGAACAGTAAGAACGTTAAAATAAATATTTCCAAACTATTAAAACTCAACAGAACAAGAGGAAGAGAAACAAGACAGAATAGTGTGCCCGAGTGTACCCTCAAGCAAGAGAACTCTACCCTAAGACAGTGGAAGACCATGGTACAGAGGTTATAGCACTACCCAAGACAAGAGAACAATGGTTTAATTTTCGAGTGTCCTTCTCATAGAAAAGCTGCTTACCATAGCTAAGGAGTCCTTTCTACCCTTACAAAGAGGAAAGTAACTTACAAACTAATATCCAGTAGCGCTTGGCACGACTAACGTACTGAAAATACTTGTAAAATACCTGAAGATATCATACTTGAATTTGATAAAAAAATAAGCTTAATATCATTTGATATATAGCAATTTTAAGTCAGATGAGAGTCTTTTATCGATATAAATCTCAGGATTACTCTTGCTTTAGGGTTCACTCGGGCACACTATTCTATCTTATTTCTTCTCTTATTCTTTTTAAAGTATTTATAGTTTATATACGAAATATTTATTTCAATGTTGTTACTTTTCTTAAAATATTTTTTTAATTGTTAATTACTTTTCTTGTACTTTCCTTATTTCCTTTCCTCACTGGGCTATTTTCCTTATTGGAGCCTTGGCTCATAGCATTTTGCTTGTCCAACAAGGGTTGTAGCTTAGAAAGCAGTAATAATAATAATAATAATAATAATAATAATAATAATAATAATAATAATAATAATAATAATAATAATAATAAGACATTTAGAAAAAAAAATCAATTCTATTCATTAATTGGTTTGGGTTCTAGGTACCAATGTTCAGATTATAAAAACTTACATGGTTTATGTAAAACATGGTGGTCTATAACTTCAGCTGTCACTAAGAATACTGTAGAAGTTTTAATCCTGGCAAGTGAAGGTTTCAAGGCTGCTCCTAAAATTCACGAAGAACAACAACGATTAATTTATGCAAACTTTAATCGTTAATCCAAAACCATAATTCAAAATAGAAAATGGTTTGAAAGTATTTTATCCTTGTAATAATCATTATTTAATTCAAGTATTGATTAGCTGAAAATTTTTAAAAACTTCAATGATAAACAAGTTTGACAGACTAATTAACACAGATATAATAACTACTCAAAATAATAACATTAAGATTAATCTGAAATATATGGCATAATTATCATCCAAATCTCAATATGAAACATTAGAAGAGAATTTATGTTGAAATTCTAACTCACCTATTAGGCTTCATCTGATTGAACTTTAGTTTCTCGTAGAAATTCTTCTTTTGGTGATAATCTCATTTCTTCTTTCTTCTCTATTCACGAAAAACGAAATTTGGTTTGACTTTACCGATTAAGTTTTTCAAAAAAAAAAAAAAAAAGGGGGTGGGTGGGTGGGTGGCGCTTCGTTGAAATTTGAACGATTGCTTTACTCTAAGTTTTAATTGATCAATGGTTAAATGAAATTCAAGCTAAAAATGTAAAGGGATTAAATAATTCAAATCTATTTACTTCAAAACGACACAATTGAACGCAGTTAAATTCTGAAATATATTTTCATGTTATAGGAATTACTTGAAATTTCTAAAACGAGTTCATGCATCGATTCCTTTAAATCCCCGAAAGACGAAGTTTTATTCGACCGAAAATTCCAAAAGCAATTACTTCATCAATTGCTTCAAAAGAAATAGCTGGAATAAAAATCTCAAGTTAGTGGTAATTATGATAAGACTTAAACCTCCATACCTTTGGGAATCCTTATCGATGACGTAGATTAGAAGGCTATCCAGAATGACTGAGTTGAGATAAAAACCTTAAGAGTTTATAAACTATTAGTTAATATAATGATTTGAATGGAAAATCTAAAATTTATTACCTTTTACAAACTTCTTCCAAATACAGTACTTTAAGATATGTTCGATAAAATGGTAATGAATTTTGTCCAGGCAAAGGATTTACAAAGTAATTATACATTGATCTTTTAACATAATTCACTCAGAAAGGAAATAAAATTATTAAATTTTTACTGATGACTAAAGAGGATCAAAGCAAAATACAATCCGCAATGCTCAAGTTACTAACAATATTTACAACCCGAATGGATGTATATGATCTCTAATTATATTAATACTTTTAAGAAAACGATTGGAAAACCCGGAAACAATGGAATTTAATCTTCTTAGTTTTTCTTACAAGAATATTCATAAAAAAATTAAACCTAAATGCTTATATACCTAGTGATGTAAATAGTTAGGATTGCTGATACACAAACACAAAAAGAAATTAATGAAAATATTATTCAAATTGTAAAAGTTTCAATTTGTATTGGAATTACCATATTTAACTAGATTATAGTGACTTACAATAAGGGAAAACTTCACAATAATTAGACGTAGGATTTACAGGTAGATTTCAATATCAAAAGCGAAAGGCTAATTTAGTTTTATACATTATGTTTCAAATTTAATAAACGACACCGAAATAGTCGTAGTTTTGAATATTTTTATCAGAAACTTCAGACGCATAAAGTTTCGTTATGACGAGAAAAACGAGCTTAAGCAACTAGTTTTATATACTTTAAAAAATATTTTTTTTTTCGAAATTCAAATCAAATGTTTGAATTAAATTTACATATTTAAAAAGTTGAGTCATTCTAGATAGCCTGTATATTATACCAAGTATTTTTGGAGTCAAATGGGACATTTAATCAAATAAAAAAAGCAAATCTACCAAAAAACAATAAAAAAAAATGTAATAATAAGGGTAAAAGACAAAAAGCAATTTACACTATAAAAATTCATGCAATACACACAATGAAATATACAAAATATGAAAATTTTGAAGTAGGAGCAATAATAAAAGTAATACACAAAAAAAAGGTAAATAGAGGTACATGAATTTCAAAATAAACATGCACAATTTATATTCATAACATAAAAATACAAATAATAGCAATAATTAAAACAGACACAAACAAGTAAATAGAAAGTACATACAATTCAAAATAAACCTGCGCAATATATAAAGAGATAACAATCCAAATAATAGCAATAATAATAAAGACACATAAACGTATAAATAGCATGCACATGAAATTCGAAATTCAACAATATCACTAATAAATAAATCCTCTTTTAAGATACCTTATAAGTGTTAGCCAGATACAATCAGGCATCATAAGCAACCTGTGTATGAGGAAGTTTGTATTTGCGATCGAACACAATGAAATATTTAATGGTACATTAGATCGAGTTTATAGAAAAAATGAGTTTCACTTTACTAAGGATTTTACTAGTAAAGTAAAAAAAATGAATCAAATTTCATCATAAACCTTGATTAAAAAAACCTTAAAGATGATCTTAACCTGATTCAAATTCTAACATACAAATAAGTTACAAAACGAATATCTAAATGTCAACTGAACCTTCCAACTTCACGAGTTTAGCTTAGAGCTTTGAAATATACCTGAGGAAGTTTGTAATATTTAATGATACAGTAGATCATTATCTTTTATAGCAATGGTCAATTTTTTATAAATGTCATATTTTGCTTTACAATGAATTTTACTTTTAAAGAAAAAAATATATTTTAACATAACCCTACACTAAAAAAAACCTTTCAGATGAGCTACATGAGTTTTACAATCCAATATATATATATATATATATATATATATATATATATATATATATATATATATATATATATATATATATATATATATATATATATATATATATATATATATATATATATATACATATATACATATATATATATATATGCATATATATGTATATGTACATAAATACATATATATATACATACATATATATATATATATATATATATATATATATATATATATATATGCATATGTATATAAATACATATATATATACACATATATATACATATATATACACACACATATATATATATATACATATATATATACATATATATATATACACATACACACACACACACACATATATATATATATATATATATATATATATATATATATATATATATATATATATATATATATATATATACACAACTAATCATATCTAAATGGTAACTGAATCTCTCAACTTCAAGAATTTATCTTATTGCTATGAAATACACCTAAAAGCTGTTTCAGTTACAGAATGTTAATATGATAACTAAAATATAGCTCAAACTTTAAATGTCCTCAATTTTGCTGTGTGACTGAAAACACCTAAAGTAACCTTATTAATAAATATCCTTATATAAATATTTATACTAACATCGAAAAGACTCCAAAAACACCTTGGCATAACATCACTTACCTGTGGAGGGACACACCCTGAAAGGAAATAGAATATTTAGTTATATAATCATAATATGGGATTTGATTGACAGAAAAAATAAATTACTCTTTTAGGTGAACTCTATTGTTTCAGTAACTTTATATTTGTAAAATCAACAATTCTCTGCTCCAATCATATGATGCTGAAAATCCAAAACACAATCAAACCAAAATTGATGAAATACTAAAGAAAGGAAGGAGCATCAAATTAATGAAAAGAACACTTGGAATAGGGAGCCAACAGATGTTTGCTCTAAAGGATGAAAAATGAAATATCAACAATAGATATGGAGTGATAAAAATTGCAGTGGATTTCTATACAATGCTATACAATATTGTTATAAGAAATAACTTTGCCAATAGATATGAAGAAACACCTGAGCCGTTACCAAATGTAACAGTAGATGTAAAGAAAGCATTGAAGGTGGGAAATGTGGCAAAGCAGTAGGAGAAGATGGCCTAAAATAGATTTAATAATATATGAATATTTCATAGTAGTAAAACTACCTGGCCAATACAAAACATGTCTGCAAAAATGCTCTATACCTACAGGTTGGAAACACTTTATCAGTACTGGTATACGAATTTAGAAAAAGGGAGACACAAAAACCTTAACAAATCACAGTTAAGTATACTCTCCGTAATATATAAAATATTTAAAAAAAAAAAAACAAATTAAAATGAATATTAAAACAGCTAAACTTTAATCAATCAAAAGAACAGGCAGGCTTTATTCAACTGGGTATTCAACAACTCACCATATCCATGTAATTAACCAAATAATGGAAAAATCAACAGATTATGACAAACCACTATGTATAACACTAATAAATTGAGAAAGCCTTTGATACTGTCAAAAACTCCAGCAGTAATGGATTCCCTTCAAAGACAAGGAATAGATGTGCTGATTACCATAGAGGAAAGTAGCTACTGAACAATTACAGTGCAGTAGTTACACCCGGGAAAGAAGAAGAATTGTTTAGTAATCTGTATTGTCAGGCGTATGAGGACAGAGGAGGATGTGGAAAGAATGGGCCAGACCATCTGGTGTATGCGTAAGAAAAGGGAAAATGTGCCGTATCCAAAGTTTTGGATCCAATGTAGTACTATCTGGCCAATCGGAGATCCAAATAACTTTCTAGGGATAGTATCTCAATGGGCAGCTGGTGCCCGTGTAACCAACTACCAAATATATATATATATATATATATATATATATATATATATATATATATATATATATATATATATATATATATATATATGTGTATATATATATATATATATATATATATATATATATATATGTTAGTAATGGCGGTCATTACACCACCTTTTTTCAAATAACAAAAGAACCCGCCAGCAAGCATGGGTCGAAATGCCACGAGTTTTGGGACCCTACCCAGAGTCTCACCCCCCTCCCACCATCCTATACCAGTCTACTCCCCCTGAGATCTCAATTTCAGCTACCTTCTACGAGACACGTGACCAAGCCTGACCAATAGGACACCGGTCAGGCCAATCCCCCCTACCCGCCCCCCTCAATTGGGGGTCAAGTGGGGTTGATCTACCCAGGGAAAACTGGAGATCCTTCTTCGTGAGTCAGCATCCATAAGGAGAACATCTCCTCTTCTTCACTCAACCTCCTTGAGGGAAACAACATCGCTCTTCACCCTCAAGACATCAGGGAGGCAGGACCTCTGTCTACTTCTTTCCACAAGGGAAGGAAATCAGAGTCCTTTTTACTAAAGGTAAGGTGTCTGATTTTGAGATTCTCAATATCCTCACCCAACCTCCCATCCTTTCCTTATCACATCCCATTTTCCTTATCCTCTAAAGAAATCCTACCCACTGAACCTTGTATCCTATCCCCTATACCCAGACCACGTGTGCTGTTTAGTCCTAGTTTTAATTAATTCACCCTGTGACAGTGTTGATTCCCATGTGTAACGTTTAAATCCCTAAGCTTGGCATTGTCATTTAATTTGCTTAAAAGTCTTAACCACACGACTTCATCGTGTTCCAAGCCGGTAGAAGTAAGTGTGCTGATAATAATTCAATTTATTTCCCCCTTCCAGGGAACGTTATTGCTGTGCTGGAGTTTCATCCACGGTCCCCCCCAAACTCCACCCGAAGCTCCTCGTGGCATAAATTACAATATAAATAATTAGCTGTTGTGCTCCCCTTTTCTTTTATTAATTTTTATTTAAATATTATTGTAAATACATATATTTGTCAGTATTCCTTGTATCATTGCTGACTGGCGACCTACCATTATTATTTGTTTTGTTATGGCCCTTGAGTCCCTTAAGCAAGGCCGGACTCGAACCAGTGGCCCGTAACATATTGGCGACCAAATGCCAGGATTCGTTGAGACAGTAATTTCAAATTAATTTTATTAAAGTCAAATTCCCCCCTTTTTCTGTCTTTAGCGACTTGACGAACCTCAATTTCATTTTAAGTAAATTATTTAATCACTGGAGTTGGAACCGTGGAAGAAAACAGCAAAAGCATTCTATTCTCATTGTTAAAGTTTTGTGTTTAATAGTGCGTGTGTTCGCAGTCACCGCGAACCCTTTTGTTTTGAAAACCACGTGGGAGATTTTAGTCCGATTGTTTAGCAGGATAGCCAACCGCGTGAGAAGTTGTGTTCTGTTTTTTTTTTCTCTGAGTGTTTATCATCACAGTGTTAAAATTTCCCATTTATTGAATATATTTTGCATTAGGTGAATGTCTTATTGTGTTATTTTGTGGTTAAAAAAGAAAATAAGTGAAGTGAAACTTAGGAAATTTTAGGACAAAAAAACGTGGCAGGCTGAGCACGTGTTCATTTCAAAACATGGCCAACCTGATATAACTCAGCCCATCACCGTGTTTCCGGACGAAGCCAAGGTTTAATATTGTCTGCAATTATTATCTTTATCAATTGTTTACCAATTCTATGCAGACCCGAGATTTTAGTCGAATTATTGTACATTGTTAAGTGATTCACGCACATCAATCATTTAATCTTGTGCATGGAATATTTTATCATTTATCTTTAGTGCTAGGATACCAGCTAGTCTCATATCGGAACTTTTGGCTTACGATTCACGTAAACGTTTTACGGCAGTGAGGCATAATTTTGTAGAGTAACGGTAAGACCACGTGGCGTTCCTTATTTCGATTTTTTTTCTTTTGATAGTAAGGGTTCTTAATTTCATTTTATTACTTTCGTGGGATATTATTTTCATGTACATTATTGATAGGGATAAATTTTTCATTCATATATATTGTGCAGTGAGTGATTGTTTAATTTCGTGTTAAAACTAAGTGAATTGAAATTTACGAAATTTTAGGAAGAAATCGTGGTAGACTAAAACACGTGTTAATTTCCTGTGTTGGTAACCGTAAGCACACGTGGCATTCTTTATTTCAATTTTTCCTTTTCACAGTAAGGGTATGCAATTTCATTTTGTTACTTTTCGTGGGATATTATTTTTATGTACATTTTTGAAAGGGATAATTTTTTGTAGGATTGTGTAATATTGTTAACCTAAAGATAAAGGATTTATGATATCACATTCAATTTAATTTTTTCAGTCAGGGTATAGGATCATTTAGATAAAATATTTGGGAGTGAAATTTCTTAAATTCATTTATTTTACTAAAGGGAAAGTATATAAAGGGGTTGATGTTCTTAACGAAGCATTAAGCAATCTCCGTGACATTGTTTCTTTTATTTAATTTGTTATACTTTAAGTATAAATACAAACTTTGCTTTAAGGTCACAGAGTTGCAAGTGGTGGTGTTGCAAGAACGCACCCACACATTTTTACAATTCCAATTTTTTTTCCTTAAGACTAGCATAGGAGGGTCACACATCGTGGAGATTCCATTTTTTTTCCTTAAGACTAGCATAGGAGGGTCACACATCGTGGAGATTCCATTTTTTTTCCTTAAGACTAGCATAGGAGGGTCACACATCGTGGAGATTCCAAGTTTTTTTCCTTAAGACTAGCATAGGAGGGTCACACATCGTGGAAATTCCATTTTTTTTCCTTAAGACTAGCATAGGAGGGTCACACATCGTGGAGATTCCAAGTTTTTTTCCTTAAGACTAGCATAGGAGGGTCACACATCGTGGAGATTCCATTTTTTTTCCTTAAGACTAGCATAGGAGGGTCACACATCGTGGAGATTCCATTTTTTTTCCTTAAGACTAGCATAGGAGGGTCACACATCGTGGAGATTCCATTTTTTTTCCTTAAGACTAGCATAGGAGGGTCACACATCGTGGAGATTCCAATTTTTTTCCTTAAGACTAGCATAGGAGGGTCACACATCGTGGAGATTCCATTTTTTTTCCTTAAGACTAGCATAGGAGGGTCACACATCGTGGAGATTCCATTTTTTTTTCCTTAAGACTAGCATAGGAGGGTCACACATCGTGGAGATTCCATTTTTTTTCCTTAAGACTAGCATAGGAGGGTCACACATCGTGGAGATTCCAATTTTTTTCCTTAAGACTAGCATAGGAGGGTCACACATCGTGGAGATTCCAATTTTTTTCCTTAAGATTAGCATAGGAGGGTCACACATCGTGGAGATTCCATTTTATTTTCCTTAAGACTAGCAGAGGAGGGTCACACATCGTGGAGATTCCATTTTTTTTCCTTAAGACTAGCATAGGAGGGTCACACATCGTGGAGATTCCATTTTTTTTTCCTGACTAGCCTAGAGGGTCACCTACTGTATAGTTGTGATTCCAGCTTGTTTTGTCTAGCATAGAGGTCCACCCATAAAATTAGCAAAATGACTGCTGCGGAAATTCAGGACTTTGTGGCCCTTGCAGAGCGACAAGGTTACGAAGGAGAGGCATTGCAAGGCTATGTGCGGGAGCTTGTTAATGAGGTCAATGCCCGGAGGAAAGCCGAGCAGGAAGAGTTTGAGAAGGAGAGAGAGCGAGAGCATGAATTGAAGATGCGGAAACAGGATATCCAGCTAGCACGGCTAAACAGCCGTCACCCCAACGGCACTCAAAATGGCCAAAGCTTCCCCTCCATGCCTGTCCACACACTCATTCCTCAGTGGGACGACAAGGATCCTGTGAGGTGGCTAAATGAGGTGGAGTCCGTGTTTAAGACGTGTGCCGTAGCGGAGGATATGAAGGCCCTACTACTGTCAAAGCATATGGCGGGGAAAGGGAAGAATGCTCATGCTGCGCTCCCTGCCGATAAACAGGGTAATTTTGAGGCTGTCAGGAAGGCCTTGATTGAGGCCTATAAACTAAGTCCTGAAAATTGGCGCCGTCAGTGGCGTAGGCTCACCAAGTCCCCCACGACATCTTGGTTTGATTGGGGTTTTCAGAAGGATAGGCTCAATACCCTTTGGGTCGAGGCTGCAAAGTGCACTTCTTACGACAACCTCCTAGAGCTCTTCAAAATTGAGGACTTCGACAGGAACGCCCCACCGGCGCTCTCAATTTACATATCTGAGAAAAGTCCAGCCACGTTTAGAGCATGCTGCGAGTATGCTGATGAGTACGAGCTAGTCCGGTTCAACTCGGGGCCCCCCAGCTCAGTCCCATCGGGTAAGTCTAAGCCCCGGCAAAATCCGATCTCCCCTACCAAGTGTGGCCATTGCGGGAGATCTAACCACTTGGAAGCCAACTGTCGGCTGAAGCTATCCGGTCAGTCAACTGAGTCCACGAAGCAGACGAATAAGCCCAAGGTTAAGGTGGCGAAGCCGAACTATGCCAGTGCATACTGCGAGGTATGTAAGTGCTACGGACACACAAAGAACTACTCACTATGTCCCAGCAAATCCTCAGCCTCTTCTCCAGCTGCCCTCTCAATCTCTATCCGTGAAGCTCCCAAAAGACAGCCCGCTGTTGGGGAGATCACAGTAGCTCTGCCTGAAGGAGACGGCTCTCCGCAGTCGGTCAGAGCATTACAGGATACCGGTGCAGACGTTTCACTAATCTTATGGCACCAGTTGCCTATCGGTGCCAAAGTTCAGCAGGACAATCGCATGACAGTCCGTTGGATCGAAGGAGTCACTAAGGATCTTCCTACTGTGGAGTTGAGAGTGACCACGCCCCAGCTCAGCAAAAGGTGCAGGCTAGGGGTAGTGAGCGATCTCGGACATGAGGGCTATGACTTGCTCTTGGGACAAGACCTCCTAAGAGGCATACAGCGTGTGCCCCTCAGGTGCATGAAAGCAGTTGAGCCGGAGCCCGAGACTGAGAATGCCCCTCCTGAAGAAGACAAATGGCTAGCTGACATTGACCTTGGAGAAGTACCTTGGCTAAGTGAGGTGGCGCGAGAGCCCTCCTCCTATAGCAATGAGTCTGAGCCTCGTACCCCGGAAACCTATTCGGAAGGAGCGGTGCTGCTCACCACCACAGGGAATGAAGCTAACCCAAATACTAGCCCAGGGGTCTCGGGGGAGTCTGAGGGAGAAGCGTCCATTTCCCCAGAGGACCTCGGGAGTCGGACGGAGCTTATCAAATCTCAGTTGTTGGACGAGACGCTGAAAACCTACAGGGAAGCTGCTTACTCAGACGAAGCAGAGATGACTAACCTCTCAAAGGAGAATTTCCTGCTGAAGGAAGGGGTGCTCTTCAGAGTCACCCAAGGCCCTCACGATCCTGCAGAAGCCCTTTGCCGGCAAGTAGTTGTTCCCCGTAATCTCCGCTTGGCGGTGCTACGTATGGCTCATGAGGGATTGGGAGGACACTTTGGTGTGAAACGCACTACCCACCTGATCCAGCCTCATTTCTTCTGGCCGGGATTGCAGAAGAGTGTTAAGGCTTACGTAGCTTCCTGCCATCCGTGCCAAGTTGCCGGTAACCCAAACCAGGTGGTGCCGCGGGCTCCTCTCCAACCCATTCCATCTGCAGGTATCCCCTTCCATGATGTACTAGTGGATTATGTGGGTCCCCTGCCCCGTAGTAAGCGTGGAAATCGTTTCTTATTAACCATGATTGATCGGTTCACGCGCTACCTCGAAGCTGTACCGACCAGGTGCGCCAATGCCAGTCATGCTGTCAGGGGCCTGACACAATTTTTTTGTAGGTTTCGGTTCCCAGCCACAGTCCAGTCGGATAAGGGCTCTCACTTCATGGCAAGAGAGTTTAAGGCAGCAATGGAGTACCATGGTGTCCACCACCAGACCTCTACGGCATATCACCCAGAGAGCCAAGGACTCGTGGAGCGCTCCCACCAAACACTAAAAACAGTCTTGACGAAGTTAGGGGAGGCTGGCTCTTCGGATTGGGAGGAGAACTTGCCTTACGCTCTGTTCGCCCTCCGCCAAGCACGCTCAGAAACCACAGGATACAGCCCTTTTGAGTTGTTGTACGCTCACTCCACACGTGGGCCACTTGACATACTCTATGAAGCTTGGGAGGACTCCTCCAAGGCCTCCTGGGTGGAAGAGCTGCCAGATATACAGGCTAAGATACGAACTGCCTGGGAAATTGCCAAGGCTTCCGAGGCGAAGGTACAGGGCATCACAAAAGGTCACGTAGATCGTAAAGCCCAGGATCGAAGTTTTGAGGTGGGAGACCAAGTTCTGGTTCTCCGCCCAGGAGAACAGAGACCGTTAAGCACAAAATTTACGGGCCCCCACAAGATTCTTGGGAAGAAGGGTAAATTAAATTACCTAGTGGATTGTGGCATAAGGCGAGCCAAGTGGCTCCATATCAACCTGCTTAAGCCCTATCAACAAAGGGCCAATGTGGTGGGTACTGTTACCCAGGTCCACTCACCCGAGAGCAACTCCGAGGTCCTGGCCAACTTTAAGCTGGTCACCCCTGTGTTGGACACTGTTAAGAGGGATATTGTCAAGAACCTCCTGCTACAGCACCCACAGGTAGTGCGAGACACACTGGGTCACACCCAACTACTAGAACACAAGATTGACTTGGTCCCAGGAACGTGTCCGATCCGCCAGAATTATTATCGGTTAAACCCCCAACGGGCTGAAAGGGTGTCGGAACAGATAAAATTGCAGCTCAGCTTAGGTCTCATTGAGGAAAGTGAAAGTCCATGGGCATCACCGGTGGTCCTAGTGCCAAAAGAGGAAGGGGGGGATAGGCTATGTATAGATTTCCGCAAATTGAATGCGGTGACAAAACCTGAGTCCTACCCACTCCCTCGCATCGAGGATTGCTTGGAGAGCTTAGGTGAATCACCTTATCTAAGTAAGATTGACCTAGAAAAGGGCTACTGGCAGGTACCACTGGCAGAGGAGTCGCGGCCACTGACCGCATTCATAACCCGAGATGGACTTTACCAGTGTCGAGTAATGCCTTTTGGTCTTAGGAACGCACCCAGCTGCTTCCAGAGACTCATGAACAAGGTACTAGCGGGAACTTCCAACTGTGTGGTCTACCTAGATGACATCGTCATTTTCTCCAAGGCCTGGGAAGAACACCTCCAAACCCTAGGGAAGGTGCTGAGGGCCCTCCAAAAGGCAAATTTGGTCATCAACCTCAAAAAATGCACGTTTGGCGGGACTGAGATTACCTACCTGGGCCACCAAGTAGGAAGGGGCAAAATAATGCCCAAAGATGCAAATATCCGTGCAATACAAGAGATGCCCTACCCTAGGACTAAGAAGGAAGCCCAACGATTCCTGGGGATGGTACAGTACTTCCGGAGGTTTGTGCCCAACTTTTCTCAGGTAGCCGCTCCCATCACAGACTTGTTCAAAGGAAAAAAGCTGTTCTGCTGTACGGATGAATGCCGGGCGGCCTATGACCACCTAAAAGGCATTTTAATGAGCCGTCCCGTGCTCCGTGCACCAGATTACACTAAACCTTTCGCTCTCGCTGTGGATGCCAGTGACATAGGGGTGGGAGCTGTCCTCCTGCAGGAGGAAGATCAAGTCCGACACCCTATTGCATACTTCTCAAAGAAACTGAACCCTGCTCAAACTAGGTACAGTACTATTGAGAAGGAGCTCTTAGGCATGGTCTTGTCACTGAAGCATTTCGAATCATATCATGCTGACCATGAGTTCCCACTCACAGTCCTCACGGACCATAACCCTCTGACTTACTTGACGCAGTTCCGAAATAAGAATAAGAGACTCATGAGGTGGTGCATGGACCTCCAAGACTACAATTGGAAGGTCGAGCACATAAGAGGCACAGATAATAAAATAGCAGATGTCCTCTCCAGGCATTAGTGCTCAGGGCACAGTGCCATAACCATAGCCTGTAGTCATAGTAAGTAGGTAAATTTAGTTTGTATGAAAAAATATTAATTGGCCTTGGTGTCTCCCCAGGTGGATAGACTTGAGGAGCCATCTTGGCATCATTATTTGTATTTAATTCATTTTCATGTATTTATTTTATCCTTTTTTTGCATATATGCCAATTTTCTTTAATTTTATGCGTACCACTGCACTAGGTCACTTAACTTTAACCATCTTTTACATTTTAATTTTCAATTTTGCATTTTTTAATTTTTTCAGTTGCTGCCTCACAGCCAGCATACTTATTTCTATGTGGCACTTAAAGTTAATTTACAGTCAAAATACCGTAAAATGATGACCCTAGTTGCAGCTTAGATATTTATCCATTATCGTGGTGAGACTCACTGAGGGAGGAATCATAAAGGCTAGTGGCTTCAGACCTTGCTTGCAGAGTTCTTGTCCTGTTTTAGGACAAAATCTCTGCTAAAATGGGGGGCTGTTAGTAATGGCGGTCATTACGCCACCTTTTTTCAAATAACAAAAGAACCCGCCAGCAAGCATGGGTCGAAATGCCACGAGTTTTGGGACCCTACCCAGAGTCTCACCCCCCTCTCACCATCCTATACCAGTCTACTCCCCCTGAGATCTCAATTTCAGCTACCTTCTACGAGACACGTGACCAAGCCTGACCAATAGGACACCGGTCAGGCCAATCCCCCCTACCCGCCCCCCTCAATTGGGGGTCAAGTGGGGTTGATCTACCCAGGGAAAACTGGAGATCCTTCTTCGTGAGTCAGCATCCATAAGGAGAACATCTCCTCTTCTTCACTCAACCTCCTTGAGGGAAACAACATCGCTCTTCACCCTCAAGACATCAGGGAGGCAGGACCTCTGTCTACTTCTTTCCACAAGGGAAGGAAATCAGAGTCCTTTTTACTAAAGGTAAGGTGTCTGATTTTGAGATTCTCAATATCCTCACCCAACCTCCCATCCTTTCCTTATCACATCCCATTTTCCTTATCCTCTAAAGAAATCCTACCCACTGAACCTTGTATCCTATCCCCTATACCCAGACCACGTGTGCTGTTTAGTCCTAGTTTTAATTAATTCACCCTGTGACAGTGTTGATTCCCATGTGTAACGTTTAAATCCCTAAGCTTGGCATTGTCATTTAATTTGCTTAAAAGTCTTAACCACACGACTTCATCGTGTTCCAAGCCGGTAGAAGTAAGTGTGCTGATAATAATTCAATTTATTTCCCCCTTCCAGGGAACGTTATTGCTGTGCTGGAGTTTCATCCACGGTCCCCCCCGAACTCCACCCGAAGCTCCTCGTGGCATAAATTACAATATAAATAATTAGCTGTTGTGCTCCCCTTTTCTTTTATTAATTTTTATTTAAATATTATTGTAAATACATATATTTGTCAGTATTCCTTGTATCATTGCTGACTGGCGACCTACCATTATTATTTGTTTTGTTATGGCCCTTGAGTCCCTTAAGCAAGGCCGGACTCGAACCAGTGGCCCGTAACAATATATATATATATATATATATATATATATATATATATATATATATATATATATATAAAGAGAGAGAGAGAGAGAGAGAGAGAGAGAGAGAGAGAGAGAGAGAGAGAGAGAGAGAGAGAGAGAGAGAGATAGCAAAACTATCCAAAATAATTTTGATAGCCAAAACCCAAAACATTCGTAAATACAATAAGAACAAAGTTGAGGTTACACTAAAGAAAGGAATAAGTACGAAATAGATGAAAAGAGGACTTGGAGCAGGACACCAACAGATGTTTGCTTTGAAGAAGGAAAATGGAAATATTATCAATAAATGAGCTATAATGATTAAAATCTTTAGAGGATTTTTATACTGCCATCAAATATTGATAAAAGGAATAACTTTCCCAATAGAAATAATGAAACACCTGAGCCTGTAACAAAAGTAACAGTTTAGGAAGTAAAGAAAGCATTAAAACGCATAAAAAGAGCAAAATAACAGAAAAGGATGGCCTGATAAATGTTTTAATAATAGATTCTTTGCTGAACTTTACACAAAATATCTGAGATAATGTTCCATACCTACAGATTCGAAAAACTTTATTACTATACCAATTCTCAAAAGGGGGGACACAAAAGACCCGAAAAAGGCCAAATACATTTACTCTCTTTGATCTATAAAATATTTATAAAGACAACTGGACTTAATCAATCAAGATAGCAGGGGAATTCAACAACTAAACAAATCCATGTAATTACCCTACTAATGAAATAAAATCAACAGAGTATGACAAAAAACTATGCATGGATTTCATAGACTATGAGAAAACTTTTGATTTTGTCAAAACGTCAACAGTAATGAGGGCCCTTCAAGCAAGGGATAGATGAATGGTATGTCTGGACACCTGAAAATATCTATCCGAGTAGTACAACAATCCTAAGCTACAAAGAGTGGGAAAATTCTGATTGAGAAAGGAGTTAAACAGGGAGACTTAATTTCTCCTAAATTATTCACAGCATGCCTAAGAGAATCTATTTGGGAATTTAGATAGGAAAATGTAGGAAATAAAATTAATAGGGTATACATTATCAACATGAGATTTACAGATTGTATAGTTCAATTCAGTGAATCACTGGAGGAATTGCAAAAGATGATACTGCGTAAGATTTTAATTGACAACGCAGAAATGTAGGATTGTAAATGAACATGAGTAAAACTAAGGTAATGTTAAATGAAAATCGAATCAGACACCAAATCAAGGTTATGGACGAACCTCTTAGAGGTTGTTAATGAATATATGTACTTTGCACAGACAGTACATATTTCCGTAGGACATGAGACTAAAATTGAAAAAAAAAAAAACAAGCATGAAATGTAGAGCTTTTGGTAAATAAAAAGAGATTATGATAAGTAAATGCCACTCTCTAAAAAGAAAGGTATTTATTCAGACTATCCTACCAGTATCGTCTTATGCATCAGAAACTTGGAGCTATACTAAAGCCTCAGAACATAAGCTAGTTGCAACCCAAAGAGCTATGGTCAGAATAATGTTAGGATAAAAAAAAGGAAAAGAACAACATGGATAAGAGAGCAAACTAAAGTGGAGGATACTCTAACATGTAAGAAAAAGAAATGGACATGGCTGGCACATACAATAAGAATGACAGATAATATATGGACAGAAAGAATAACCGAGTGGGTCCTTAGAGATTGCAAACGAAGCCATGGTAGGAAGAAAAGACGAAGGATTGACACGGTAAGAAAATTTTTAGGTATAAACTGTCATAGAAAGACTATAAATAACAGGAGTGAAAGGACATGCCTGAGGCTTTTGTCCTGCATGGGACTAACAACGACCGATGAGTACACACACACACACACATATATATATATATATATATATATATATATATATATATATATATATATATATATATGGTGCCTTGTGGAGCCCAGCTGAACGTTTGGTAGACTAATCTCTCTCGGGGAGTGGGAAGACCAGTACTGAATTTAAAGCTACTGGCGAAATCTAACCGAGGCCCTTTGCGTCAAAAGGCGTAGGAGGAGATGATGATGATGAAGGTGATGATGATGATGATATATATATATATATATATATATATATATATATATATATATATATATATATATATATATATATATATATATATATATATATATATACATATGTGTGTGTGTGTGTGTGTGTGTGATAGAGACCTTCATCCACCATCTCTTTCTCTGCCTTCCTCCACTCCCCACACAAACCGCACGGAAGCTCAAATACTCGTACTTACCGTCCACAAATTCAATCGCTTATAAGACTGTAACGTGATACTTGACCGTGCATCCTTTCATTGGTAATAATTCGATTACTAACACAACCAAATATGAACATAAACTTATTCAATTGATAGAAACAAACAAAAGTAACAACTGCTGCATTGGAAGACAAATTCGTGTATTCCTCCGCATTTCAGGAACATTACCAAGTATTATAATATAAACCAAGTATCATAATACTATGAATATGTCATTGTCAACGATATATTTTCTCAAAAAATGACCTGGGGATATTACCATAGCTAACTATGTATGAATTAATGTACGCGACCCGTCAAAAATGATGGTAAAAAGTTCGGATATATATGCACACACAAACACACACACACACAGCTTCAACACTCTAGCTTTCCAACTCCACCCAAGGAACGGAGAGAGAGAGAGAGAGAGAGAGAGAGAGAGAGAGAGAGTGTGTGTGTGTGTGTGTGTGTGTATTTTGATATTAAAGAAAAAAAAACGATACAACATATGATGTTGGAATACCTTGTATTAAAACACCATCTTTCCGGCTTAGCTCAGAGATATACCAAGCTATTAACAGTTTAAAATCAGATATTTTCGTAAAAAAGCAAATTACTTACCATTAAAGTCGATCGTGTTAGCCACCGCGAATATTCTTGATTATGACGCAGTTCCTAATTAATTAAGATCCATATCGCGAAGAAAATCACAGATTAATTGACAAAACGAATGGCACACACATCGAACATAACTTCAAAACGCTGAATGATACCGTGAAGAAACTCGGGCCAGTAGCCTTCCCCTACTCTCAGCTGGGTGGGGTGGGGTGGAGGGGTTACAATACTCCCAAGTCCTCCCTCCCCACTGTTTAAAACCCTAGCACCTCACTAGCAAACTGCTCATAATATTCTTCATATTTTATATTCTTACATAAGATTTTTACTATTATTATTATTATTATTAGTAGTAGTAGTAGTAGTAGTAGTGTGGGGGGGGGGTCAGAATACCCACGAACCCTCCCCCCTACTGTTTAAAACCGTAGCACTTCAGTAGCAAACTGCCCATAATATTCTTTATGTTTTATATTCCTACATTAAATTTTTATTATCATTATTATCATTAGCAGTAGTAGTATAGGGGAACCCCATTCCACAGGACCTCCACTGTCGTTTTAAATTGTTCGTTCACAGTATTTATCTTTTCAAGTCACATGTTCATTTACTGTTAAATCGTCACTGCCAAAAGACTCATGAAATGAGAAAGTCTTCAGTTTCCTCTTGAAAACCTTAATGTGTTCAATCATTCGAATGTTTCGTGGGAGCTTATTATATAGTCTCGGGGCCGCATATTTAAAGGCTCTGGAGCCTAAAGTAGACATAAATCTAGGTTCCAACAGTTTGAAGCCATCTGTAAGTATTCGCATGTCGACACGATTTGTTGGCTGCGCAATATGTAGCAATTCTCATAAGCATTTTGGACGACCGGTTCTGATAACTTATGTTTTGTACCTTACGTCATTAAGTATGTAAATAATAATAACAACATAAATTTTAAGCTGTGTAGGAAGTATAGCCTACTCTGTAAACCTGTTCAGTAGCTCACATTATATCAAAGGAAATTAAGCATAGTGCTTTTTCTTATTCCCGCCTCTACACTATTTCAATGAGACTAGCACGCGCTTCTCTTCAAGCCAACACTTTCCACATTACTTGGTGATTATTTGAGAACAATGAAGGTGTTCGGACAAAAATACTTCCGACCAATCAAGTATCAGAAACCCTTCCGAGCTAAAAGGGTACCTCTGTGAGTCTGTGCAAATATGCACCGCTAAAAAAAAAAGACTATACTTGTTATAAGCTTCTTGGTAGGAACGTGAGTTATTGATGACAACATGCTTACTCATCCAATATTATTATTATTATTATTATTATTATTATTATTATTATTACTTGATAAGCTACAACCCAAATTGGAAAAGCATTACTCCAACAGGGAAAATTACCTAGTGAGGAAAGAAAAAAAAGGAAAATAAAATATTTTAAGAAGAGTAACAAGATTAGAATAATTATCAGGTTTTAGGTTCTCGCATAATGATAGAAGACGAAATATATATATATATATATATATATATATATATATATATATATATATATATATATATATATATATATATATATGCGATAATAATAATGATAATATTGAAGATAGTGTTTTTAGCCTTCCCTTTCCTTATGAATAAAACATTAATAACAGTACGGTATTCACTTGTGATACTGACATTACTATGCTGTTACTACTACTACTACTACTACTACTACCACTATAAATCTTATGTAAGAATGTCAAACACTAAGAACAAGTTTCCTTGTAAAGAATAATATGGGCAGTTCACTAGTGAAGAGGCCGCGAGCCGTTGCAAACTGTAGAACAAGTGCTTGGGTAGTTGGGTTTCAAACGGAGCGGGAGTTGGAGGAGAGTGGCTGGGGGGTGCTGTGACCCCCCCCCCCCCCCGTACCGGAGATAGAGGGGGGTGGCTACAGGCCATAGCGTCCTCGAGGTACCCCGCCCACTCAGAGAGTAGGAGGGAGGGGGAGGCTACCGGGCAGCTTGTCTTCGATGTACCCCCCTCTCGGAGAATAGGGTGGGGGAAGGCTACCAGTACCGGCCAGAGAGTGCTCTCGAGGTATCATTTGGCGTTTTGAAGTCATAGATAACATGTGCATCATTCTTATTTCGCTTAATTTGTGATTTTCTTCGCGATATGGATCTTATATAATCAAATAG
>NC_090725.1:309886200-309908700 GCF_036898095.1 Palaemon carinicauda | reverse complement strand
ACGGATCTGCGATACCCACCTACGGTTACGAGAACCTCACATTATCGTTCGGAAACGGTAAATTCAATTGGAAGTTTCTCGTTGCTGACCTCACATAGCCAATCCTCGGTGCGGATTTCCTCTCTCATTTCCACCTTCTGGTCAATGTCGCCCACCGACGATTGGTCAACGCAGACTCGTACTTGTCGACACCTCTTCAACTCGCCCCTCTAACCTCGCTCTCCACATCAGCGCACCCATGGATGCCTACGCCCACCTCCTTACGTCGTACCCGGAAGTTTTCCGTCCAGAACTGCGCCAAACGCCCGCGGTTCCTGCCGAGCACGGTAATTATCACCATATCAAGACGATGGGACCCCCAGTCTTCGCAAAATTCAGACGTCTGGCACGGGAACGATTGGCAGCCACCAAACAGATGTTCGCCGAAATGGAAGAAATGGGCCTTTGCCAAAAGGCCTCGAGCCCATGGTCGTCACCTTTACACATCGTTCTGAAGAAAGACAGCTCCCTCCGTCTGTGCGGGGATTACAGGCGCCTGAACATGCAAACAGAATCGGATCACTACCCCCTCCCAAACATTGCCGATGTGACCTCCTACCTGCACAAAGCGAAGGTTTTCTCTACGCTCGACCGCCAGAAGGGGTATTATCAGGTGCCTATGAACCCAGAAGACATCCCCAAGAACGCCATCACCACTCCAATTGGTACATATACCTTCAATTACTCCTGTTTTGGCCTTCGTAATGCTGGGGCCACGTTTCAACGTCTCATGGATGCCATCTTAGGGGACCTCCCTTTCTGTGTATGTTATGTGGACGACATACTTGTGTTCTCCTCCTCAAAAGAGGAACACCTCCGTCACCTGTGCATCGTGCTCGACCGCCTGCAACAAAACGGCCTTGTAGTCCGGTACGACAAGTGTACCTTTGGCGCCAACGAAGTGTCGTTCTTAGGGCACTGCATCACTCCAGAAGAAGTCTATCCCCTCCCAAAGAAGGTAGCAACCGTTCAGAACTTCCTCGCGCCCTCCACCGTCAAAGCTCTGCAAGAATTCTTGGGCATGATCAAATATTATCACCGTTTTCTGCCAGCCATTGCCACCACTCTTGCTCCCCTATACGCCTACCTCAAGGGCAAGCCAAAGGACCTGAAGTGGGGTCCCCTTCAAGAAGCAGCCTTCTGCAATGCAAAGAAGGCCCTGTCAACTGCTGCGGATCTCACTTTTCCTATCCCATATGCTCCTCTCTTTCTCTCCACCGATGCCAGCGACGTCGCTATTGGTGCAGTACTCGAGCAGGTGGTCAACGGCTCGCCCCGCCCATTGTCCTTCTTCAGCAGAAAACTGTCCAAGGCAGAATCGGGATAATCTACCTTCGATTGAGAATTGCTGACGGTGCACTTGGATGTCCGTCACTTTCGCCATTTCTTAGAGGGTACGCCCTTCGTCATTCGCACAGACCACATGCCTCTGGTGCACGCCTTTACTCGACAGTCTGATGCCTGGTCCGCCCGGCAACGCCGACATCTCTCCGCCGTGGCTGAATAGAATTGCACCCTTCAATACGTCCTTGGGAAAATGAATCCCGTTGCCGATGCCCTGTCAAGAAACACGTTGGCTGCCGTTCAACTGGCATTGGATTACAATGCCCTGGCTGAAGCCCAACGACAGGATCCAGAGTATCAAGCATGTAGGACATCCTGCACGTCCCTCCGTTGGGAAGACTTCCCCCTCGAAGACTCCAACACCACCCTCCTCTGTGACGTCAGTACTGGTAGACCGCGACCTTGGATTCCTGCTCCCATGCGCCGGCAGGTGTTTGATTTCATTCACGGCCTTTCACATCCCTCGTGCCGTTCTACTGCACAGCTGCTGAAGGCAAAGTTCATTTGGCACGGCATTTCTAAGGATGCTAAGGATTGGGTCCGTGCCTGTACTTCTTGCCAAACTTCCAAAGTACATCGACACACGGATTCAGGAGTGGGCACCTTTCCTCAACCTCAGCGTCGTTTCGCACACATTCACGTCGACGTTGTAGGCCCCCTACCCACATCACAAGGACATCGTTACCTGTTTACCGTCATCGACCGCTCCACTCGTTGGCCTGAAGCCATTCCCATGGAAACTGCAACGTCCGCCGCATGTACATCTGCCTTACTCTCTGGATGGATTGCAAGATTTGGTATCCCTGAGCATATTACTTCTGACAGGGGAACCACTTCCACCACTCAATTGTGGACATCATTAGCGAATCTCCTGGGCATCACCCTACATCAGACAATGGCCTACAACCCCGCTGCCAATGGAATGGTTGAACGTTTTCATCGCACCCTCAAAGCAGCTTTGATGTCCCGCTGCAAGGATTGCAACTGGTTTACTCAGCTTACCTGGGTCCTCCTGAGACTAAGGACCACTCCTAAAGACGCCCTCGACGTCTCGGCAGCTGAAATGGTGTATGGCGACCCGTTGGCCGTCACTGCCGAATTTTTTCCTTCTACAACCTCCTCCGACGATCTCCAGCGCATACGTCACGTCGTGGAAAAAATTTACTCCATGCCGCCAGACTTACAAGCCCCAGCGAAGCATCACATACCAACAGACTTGCACTCTGCAATGCACGTCTTCCTGCGCAACGACACTAGCAAGCCACCTTACACGGGCCCTTTCCTTGTGATCCGACGCAGTCCAAAAGCATTCCTACTAAACATTCGTGGCAAAGAAGACTGGGTCTCCATTGATCGTCTAAAACCTGCTTATCTTCTGCCACAGGATCTGCCAACAGTTCGCCTCTCTAGATTGGGGCGCCCTATTTTACACATACAGTATGTCATTTTTAGGGGGGAGTCATATACCAACCGTGTGTCACACAATCGTACATAATTCATTTTGTATATATTATGCTTGTATCTTCGCTCTTCCCTCGCACTAAAACAAACCAGAATAAACATGTCTGCGTTTTTCCTCTGTAACATTGTCTGTTTTACGAACATGAAATTTCTTGTTGCCTTGAGGTTTTGTATATAAAGGAGAGTGTTCTATAATAAATTACTCTGTTGCTTTCCTTCTGTGTTTGAGTCACAACCTTCTCCTACCACCGTCACACTTTCAATACAATTTTTTTTATATCAATAACGGTAGCCTTATCCATATAAATACATAAGCAAAACTATATGTATATATAAAACACATCTATATATAAATATCTACAAAGACATATACATATGTATACACAGGCATTCATATACACACATGCATAATATATACATAGACATATACATATGTGTACACATACTGGTATACATATACAGACACATACATAGATTTACATATAGATGTTTTTCCACATGATTAACATGTATATACATTTATGCACATATAACCTTATTACCATAAACATACAATTATATGTATCAGTACTTATATCAAGCATAACACTATATGGTGCCAACGTATTTATGCACAATATATGAAATAATTGTACCCTTCAGTGAATGGTATCTTAGGTTTAAATATTAATTTCACAGTGACGTTAATTATTCACAATACATTCAGTTCTACATTAAGTGGTTAAAGTTTTTTTTTTCTATATATTTTGCAAATTTCTTTACATATGAAGGTGTCGAGTTTATACATTCCATGTCCAATATTCAAGTTGTTTTCAAAGGTTCCTTTTATGAATCTGGACTCCATGATGTTTCTTTCTAATAAGTTATTTGAATGAACCAATTTCTTTGCACATGACCAATTAATAGTGTGATTTTTATCTCTAACGTGGGAGAAGAGTGCATTATTATCTTGAGCATATCTGTCACTTTTCTTAGATTGTTCAATTCTCTTTTCTAGGGGTTTATCAGTTTGACCAATATAGAATTTTTCACAAGAATTGCATGGAATATGATATACACATCCCTTGGTAATGTCAGAAGAATTCTTTATTAAGGCTGTTTTCATTGTATTGATACTCTTAAATGCTACATTTACAGTGAAATTTTTCAACAGTTGGGGAATTTCTTCAAAAGAATTACTATAAGGCAGTACAAGTAAATTTTGTGTGTTGTAGTTTTTTCTGTTATCATTACCGAAAAAGGTCTCTTTCGGTGTTCTTAGTGCATCATCTAACACAATTTCAGGGTACTTCAGTTTCTTACCTATTGCTCTAATCTCATTTATTTCAGCATCAATATATTAAGGGCTGCAGACTCGAAATGCTCTTAAAAACACAGAAGTAAATACAGATTTCTTAACTTTGGTGACTTGATTTGAGTAGTAATGGGCATATGCTGAGATATTCGTTGGCTTTCTATATACACTAAACTTGAGTCTATTGTTACATCTGTGTATATGTGTGTGGCCAGGAAATGAAAATTTAGATAACTTTTTGCTTAGATTGAATAGCTTTGTACCATCAATAAATTTAGCTATGGAGCTGGAAAATAATTGTACCCTACCTTTTTTTGGACTGTCGTATACCTCATTACAGTCCACTGACTGACATAACATACAGAAACTATACCTGTGCAAGAGACTAACCATCCCATAAAATGCGTGTGATCTCCTTTCAATTAGTCAGAAGTAGGATTCTAGTGTGTCAGTCCTTCGCAACCTTATCACAGTCCAATGACTGACAGAACACACAGAGACTACACCTGTGGGAGTTACTAACTATCCCATAAAATGTGTCTGATCTCTTTTTAATCAGTCAGGAGTAGGATTCAAGCGTGTCAGTCCTTCGCAACCTCATCACAGTCCAATGACTGACATAACTCACAGAAATAACATCTGTGCAATCTACTAACTATCCCATAAAATGCGTCTGATCTTTTAATTAGTCAGAAGTAGGATTCAAGCGTGTCAGTCCTTCGCAACCTCATCGCAGTCCAATGACTGACTGATCGTATAGAAACTAAACCTGTGTGAGCGACTAACCATCTCATTAAATGCGTCCGGTCTCCTTTTAATTAGTCAGAAGTAGGATTCCTGACCCAGAAATCTTGATCTTTACCTAAACTTACATGAATTAAGGACGTTTGCTCTTAGTAGCCCCAGATATTCCTTATTTACATGCCTCCAGAGAGCGTGCATAAACATGATCCTTGGTGATAGAAGCTTGCCTTTAGATGCATTGACAATCGAGATCTCCAAGATGAATATCTTATGTGGGGAACTGTAGATTATTTTCAATAGAATTCATTCATAATTTGTCCGTTGTCAGCTACGATCATCCTCTTGAGCATTCTTTGTCTAGGCGACTTCCTTTGGAACTAGGGTATCCTGGTGTTGGTTGCTAGGAAGCAACACAAGCTCCTTGTTCACCTTTTCGAAGGTATCCAGAAGAAAGGAGAGCAAGGACTCCGAGACAAACACTAAGAGATTGGCTGTCTCTACTAGATCTTCCTAAAGAAGGGTTACTGACGATCCCTCGTATTCTCGTTCTCAACTGAGATGGCTGAGGAGCCCTTCAGAAGCTCAAAGTTTTGTCTGTATAACCTCTTTCTTCCCCAGAATTGAGAAATTGCTAACAAGTTACTAGATCCAGAATCTTCTTGGCGAAGGTCAGGTACAGAAACAGGAAGATGAAGAGCAACATCTTTCCTCTTCAGAGAGGATTGGCTTCTACCTAGGTAAGCACTTCCCCAACTCCGTCAGATGATTGCCAAGGTAACTGGTCTAGACTGGACTGAATCCGAGGAGGGAGAGTTCGACTCTTGTCTTATTCAGGTTCTATACCTGAATTGGAGGGTAATTTGCCTCGATGAAGCCCCTAGATCACTGATCAAAGTTATGCTCCCCATGGATCCTATCAATGACTTCCACTCCCCTGTTTTGAGTTAGACAAGACCTTTAGGAAGGTTGACTTGAAAGTATCACCTCGGAAAGATTCCTTGAAGGAAGCTTTTACGAGGTAGAGGTAATACGGGACACAGGTCACTCATCCCTCTCTACTGCCTCTAGATCCAGCAGTTTCTACCTTGGCCTCATCCATTTCAAGCGAGAAATTGGCCAACCAGCATATCACGTTTACATCTTTGAAAGCAAGTAACTTAGAAGCCACAACAATGACTAACCCTGTAGGAAGCCTCATAACTGGATCACTGGTTGGGTACCATGGGATACTTGGCCTCAAATTTAAGCTCTCTTATACTAAGATGAGAGGCAGTTTACAGACCTTACGCTATTAGGGCAAAAACAATAAAGATTTTGGTTCACCAGGCAGCTAACCAGTGGCTCAATTGAAATCTTAATAAGTAAAATGCATTTACCTCCAAGTTCATGAAGTAGGTAGACTAGGTATTGAACCTCATGAATTCCTCGCTCAGAATTCCTATGCTTTTTATAGAGCAAGTGGAACAAACATCAGACAAATTGGGGAAATCCAGCTAGGATGCATTCCTCCATCTATCTGACCAGCCACTCGGTTTCACTAATTTACGCCAATGCAACCTCTGTGGCATATATCAACAAGGAAGGCAGTGCAGTTTTCACAGTTTTTGTATTTCTGATGGCTGTACTGATACTAGGAATTCCGGATTGTAATAATCGTTTTAGCTCGGTTCAGTACTGTCAAGAAAGAATGCCAAAGCAGACCAGTGGAGTCACCAGGCTCAGATAGTGTGATCAGAATGGTCTTTATACTCCCAAGTGACGACAAGGCTCATGACTTTATGGGGTTCTCGCCCATGGACATGTTTGCCACAACCATCAATAAGAAATTATCAGTTCATTTTTTCCAAGGGAAAGACCCAGGAACAGTACTTCAGGATGCATTGCTGCATTAATGGGATGGCTTCAAAATCTATGCTTTTTCAACCTTTTGTGTTCTTCGAGGGTGATATACAAAGTTTTATCATCCCAGAATCTAAAGCTGAATCTTGTAGCACCAAATTGGCCTCAAGCAGAATGGTACGCAGACCTGCTTCTATTAGTATAGTCCAGTGGATCTTCCACATTTGCACAATCTTCTCCGTGAGCCCCACCTGCAGATATTCCACATCTTTGTGAAGTTCCTATCACTTCATTACTGGAGATTATCCAGCACTTCTTCCATGAAAGGGGGGCTTTTCGTGCAAGGCAGTGCAAGGCATATCCAGATACCACAGGAGCTCTTCCTCGGGTGTGTACCAAGCAAATTGAAATGTCTTCTGTAGAAGGGATGTTTCTCTTCTTGCAGTATTTATTTCACTTGCAGCTTATTTCTAGCGCATATACGAAAGGAAAAATGCCTCTTGGTATCAACGGGGAAAAGTCATTGTTCAGCCTTAAACCAGGTAATGATACTGAGAGTAGATATTTCTTCTTTGATTTAATTTTCCATACTTATTAGACGTATAGAACAAACATGTCATCCTCGTGAGATTTGTCCTCCAGCCTGTGATGTGACTGAGGTACTGCGGTACTTGAGGAGAGCTCCATATGAACTCCTAAAATTACCCTAACTGAATTCCATGGACTCTTATTTTTCTCTCACTCTGAGCACTGACGAAAGGTGTTTCTGTATTTTGTTGAAGACATTGTAGAAAAAAAACTAAAAATTCATCAATCGTTGATTAAAAAAAAAATGATTTTTTTACCAAATGTTTTCCATGCCATGCTTATCCTTTTAATTTCGGTATCGTGTCTTGGGGAAACACTTAAGCTCTGTCCGAATTACGTATATTGATTAATAATCTCTGGACGGTTCATCCATAACACTTATTTGCAGTCTTTCTGCTTTTTCATTGAAAATTATTTCAGTTTTACTCATATTTACTTTGTCCTACGCTTCTGCTTTCTCTGTTCAAATCTTTTATCATCTTTTGTAATTCCTCCCATAATTCACCAAACACAACTACGTCCGCTGCAAATCTTAAGTTGTTAAGGAATTCCCCAGTAATATTAATTTATACATTTTCCCAATTCAAATTAAAAAGAAAAAATATCTAGACATGCTGTGAATAATTTAAAAGAGATGGTCTCCTTATCTAACGTTTTTTTCAATTGGAATTTTTTCACTAACTTTACATAATTTTATGATTGCTATACTTCCTGTATCGATATATTCAAGGGTCCAAACATAAGAATCATGTATTCTTTGTCTTTGAAAAGCTTTCATTACTGCTTAGGTTTTGACAGAATCAAAAGATTTTTATTTGCTAGTTATATACATAGGCATGGTCCATTATTGAATACTCACTTCTAAGCCTGCCTGCTCTCTTGGTTGATTAAAGTCTAGCTGTCTTCATAGTATGCTTAACATGATCTTTGTAAATATTCTATTTATTACTTGAAGTGAACTTATTGGGCGGTAATCTTTTAAGTCTTTTGTGTGTCCCTTTTTTGAATCAGTGTAATGATAGAACATTCTTGCAGATATTTTGTGTAAAGTTCAGTGAATTTTGCTACAATGAAATTTCCTCCATCTGTTGATAAATGAATTATTAGACCTTCTTCTCCTGCTGGTTTGCCTATTTTTATGGCTTTTAATGATTTCTTTACTTCTATTACTGTTATGTTTTCTACCATATCAGGTGTTATATGATTTATATTTGCAAAGTTGTTTCTTATATCACTGTTGTTTTGAAATGAATAGAGATCTCTGCAATATTTATCACTCCATCTCTATTTTTGATAATATTTCCATTTTCCTCCTTTGAAGGAAACATCTGCTAGCACCCTGTTCTAAGTCTTCTTTTCATCACTGTTCATTTCCTCAATTGTGGTCGGATTGTGTTTTATAATTTTATTGTCATAGGATTGGAGCAGAACATTGTTGATTTTATAAAAAATAATGAAGTTACCGAAACAATCGAGTTCACTGAAAAGATTAGTTTATTTTTATGTTAGTGAAATCCCATATCATGATTATATAATTGAATATTTTTTTTTTTCTTTTCAGGAAGTGTTCCTACAGGTAAGTGATATTATGCCACGGTGTTTTTGGAGTCTTTTCGATGTTAGTATGAATATTTATATAAGGGTATGTATTAACTTGGATACCCTGGATATTTTCAGTCACAAGGGAGAATTAATGACATTTATAGATTGAGCACTATTCTAGTTATCATATTTATATTCTATAACAGAGATAAATTGCAGGTGTATTTCAATGCTCTAAGCTAAATTTGTGAAGTTGAAAGGTTCAGTTATCATTCATATATGCTTAGTTTTGTAATTTATTTATAAGTTAGAATTTGAATCAGGTTAAGCTCATCTTTAGGATTTTTTAATCAAGGGTTTTGTTAAACTTTGATTCCTTGTTTACCTTTACTAGTAAAATCCATAGTAAAGTGGAACTATGATTTTTTTCCTATAAACTTGATCTACTGTAACAAAGATTTTATTGTGATCAATCGCAAATACAAATTTCCTCATTTACCGTATTTTTGTGATGCCTGATTTAATCTGGGCAACACTTATAAGGGATCTGGAAGAGGCTTTCTTTATGAGTAACGATAATTTGTAATTTTATTTACAGATTATTTACTTGTTTATGCGTCTATTTTTATAATTGTTATTATTTTGATATTTTGTCTTTTTTGCATATAAAAGGTGTGTATTTATTTTGAATTGTATGGTGTTTTCTATATACCTGTTTGTGTTTTCTATAAATCTGTTTGCTTTTATTTGTATTTGTTTATATTATTTATATATATTTCGTATGTTTATTTTGAATTGCATGTACTTCTATTTACATGGTTTTGTGTATTACTTTTATTATTGCTCTTATTTTAAAATTTTCATGTGCATATTTCATTGTGTGTATTTCCTGAAATTTTAATGTGCAAATTGCTTGTTGTCTTCTACCCATATTAATGCATTTTTATGTTGATTTTTTTTTTGTGATGTGAGGTATAGATTTTTTTCTAGGTTTTCTATTTTTATTTATTTAGTTCAAATTCCATTTGACTCCAAAACACTTGGTATAATATACAGGCTATCCAGAATGACTAAACCTTTGAAATGTGTAAAATTAATTATAACCTTTAATATGAATTTTGAAAGAAAAATATTTGTTTTTAAGTATATACTAATAGTTAGTGAATATTGATTTTCTCGTCATATCAAGGCTTAATCCATCCTAAGTTCCTGTTACAAATATTATTCAAAAGTACTGCATTTTCTGTGTCTTTTATTAAATTTGAAACATAATGCATAAAACAAGTTATTCCTTCTCTTATGGCTTTCAAATCTACCTATAAATCGTAATTCTAATTATTGTGAAGTTTTCGCTCATTTTAATTTATTCGAATCTAGTTACAAGAAGTAATGACTATTTAACTTGAAACTTTAGCAATTTGAATAATGTTTTCATGAATTTATTTTTGTATGTATCAGCTATCCTACTTCTTTAGATCACTCGGTATATGAACATTTAGTTTTATTTTTAATATAAATATTCTTAAGATAAAAACTTGATGTAGATTAAAGTTCAGTCGTTTCAAGGTTTTCCAATAGATTTCCTAAAAGTATTAAAATAATTAGAGGATATATACATTCCCTTAGGCTGTAAAATATTCCTGCTAACCTGGAGAGTAATGCTATGCAGATAGTATTTTGCTTTGGTCTTGTTTAGTCGTCAGTAAATATTTGATAATTTACTTTTGTTTTTGAGTGAATTATGTCGAAAGATCAATCTAAAATTACTTCTTATATCCTTCCCCCACTTCAAATTCATTACAATTTTATCAAACATATCTAATAGTTTGGTACCTGGAAGTATTACGAGAAGAAATTATTAAATGTTACATTTTCAATTGAATTTATTATATAAACATAGTTTACAATCACTCTTGTTATATATATATCAACTTTATCATTCTGGATAGCCTTTTTATCTACGTCATCGATAAGGATTCCCAAAGGTATGGAGGTTTAAGTCTTGTCATAATTACTACTAACTTGAGATTTTTATTCCAGCTATTTCTTTTGAAGCAATTGATGAAGTAATTGCTTTTGGAATTTTCGGTCGAATAAAACTTCGTCTTTCGGGGATTTCAAGGAATCGTATTCACGAACTCTTTTTAAAAATTTGAAGTAATTCTTAAAACATAAAAATATGTTTCAGAATTTACTTGCGTTCAAGTCTAAACTTCGCCTTTCGCGTATTTTACGAAATGGTATTCACGATATCGTTTTAGAGATTCAAAATAATTCTTATAAGTTTTAGAGATTTGGAGTAATTCTTTTGACATGAAAATATATTTCGAAATTCACCTGCGTTCAAATTTGCCGTTTTAAAGTAAATAGATTTAAACAGCTTAATCGCTTCAGATTTTTTAGCTTGAAATTCAGTTAACCTTTGATCAATTAGAATTTCGACTAAATTAATCGTTCAGGTTTAAACGAAGCTCCATTTATTATTTAATTTCGTCAGTAGAGTCAAATTAAATTTCACTGTTCGTTAATAGAGAAGAAAGAAGAAATGAGATCATCATCAGAAGAATTTGTATGAGAAACTAAGGTTTAATCAGAGGAGGCTTAAAAGGTGAGTTGACATTTCAATACATATTTTTTTGATGTTTCATATTAAGATTTGGATGATAATTTTGCCATATAATTAAAATTCATCTCAATTTAATTGCTTTTAGTAATGAACATTTCCGTGTTAATTAGTCTTATGTCAAACTTTGTTATTTTTGAAGTTATTAACAATTTTCAGTTAATCGATACTGAAATTAAATAATAATAATTATTATTAAAAGGATAAAATAGTTTCAAACCATTTTCTATTTGGAATTATGGTTTTGGAATAACAATTAAAGTTTACATAATTTAATCGTTGTTGTTCTTCATGAATTTCAGGTACCGCCTTGAACCCATCACGTGACAGGATCAATTAAAAGTTCAAATCTATGTGATAGCTGATATTATAAACCACCATATTTTACATAACCTATGTAAGTTTTTGTAATAAGAAAATTGGTACCTAGAACCCATACAAATCATTGAATATGATTTATATTTTCTTCTAAATGTCTTATACGTTTAGTCTATTGTTATAAAAAATTCATTTTGAGTTATACTGGAATTCCTGTCAGTGAAGGGGTTTCGTCTTACTTAACATTGCTATATATTAAGTACTAATAAGTTTTTTTTATTCATATAAACTTTACACTGGATGGTATCGTCAATCATTTTGATGAATTGGTTGTGTCAAGTACTGTTGGATATCTCTTTGTAGAATATTTTTGTCATTAGAAAATACCACTGGCCTATCAAGTAACCTATTAGAATTTATCAAACATTACCCTTTGTTGTTAAGAAATTGTGTACTATATCACAAATAATAACTCTGCTTATATAGGAATTTGGCAGATATTATTCAGATGAATTTTCAAGTACCATGTTTCTGTATTATTGCAATAGACTTTTGATTGTTTTTATTCTTCATCATTGCAGGATCCCTGATTGATGTGAACTTCAGTGGACAACATTCATTATTCACTTTGAGGTTAGTATTAAATTTATGATTGATGTTAATCTAAATTATTAGTTATTTGATGATGCCTTGTTAATGATGTTTTCAGGGCAAAGGTGTTGAATTATGTTTGACTTGTGGTTGAATTTTTCTCATTTGTTATGATAGTGATTACCACATTTTTTTTCATGTTTTAGACCTTTTGTTTTCGATATTATGAGCTTTTCTCTCTACCATGTTAAAATTGTTTTGTTATATGACACTTCGAAGAGAGAGTTTAGTAGTATGAACAATTTGTTGATATGACACTGGGTGAAAAAAGATAAACCAATGAAAAACCAAAGTATCAAAATTTAATGAAAATGCATTCATTGAATTGCATATATATATATATATATATATATATATATATATGTGTGTGTGTGTGTATATATGTATGTATGTTTATGTATATATATAGATATATATATATATATATATATATATATATATATATATATATATATATATATATATATATATATATATATATATAGACACACACAAACCTACATATATATATATATATATATATATATATATATATATATATATGTGTGTGTGTGTGTATATCTGTCAATGGATAATGAGACCTCGGAACATGGGATTTTTTTTCACCCTAGGGATTCGCTCTCCTTGATTATCCCTTGTTCCCTTAATTTACTAATTTCCCTTTCTATCTCTCCCTGGGAGTGAATGGGTACCTTATAAGGCCTCGACCTGATCGGCTCCGCCTGTCAAGTTTCAGTGCTAAAGGGAAATCGATCAATCCTCCCTGGAGGCCCGTCTCCAATTGCAATTACATCGGAATAATTATTAACAATGTCACTAACTACAGGCTGATATTCTTACGGACATAGTTTTCGCGCTAGCATAATTAAGTTCTGAGTGGGTTTGTCTGTGCGGGCTGGAGTTGTGGCTCCTAAGATCCCATTGTTAACAATTTCACATAACTAATTCACACACAGAATCTCTTCCTAACACAACTCTTTTATTTGACAAATTAACTATCGTTATATCAGTTCTGTTCTCTTTTATTTCACATAAGCCCTCTAAGACTACATGCCCCCTTGGTTCCTTCCGGAAGAGGCTGACACGGGGTCACTGATATGCTCATAAGTGTCTGGGGAGACAGCACGTCTCCTCTCTCAGGTACCAACTTCTAAAACCTTTTTGCTCTTTGGTTGATTAATGTCTAGCTGTCTTTCTGATCGGCATAATATGATCTTTGTAAATACTTTATATATTGCTGTGAGTAATCGTATTGGGCGGTATTTTTTCATGTGTAGAACATTTTTGGCAGAAAATCTAATATGAAGCCTTGAGTACATTCCTACTTTGGTGTCTGAAATGCCCCACTTGAGAGCAGTTTCATTCATGATGCTTGAAGAAATTCAGAATGTTCATGGAATTTGTGTAAATTTCAGAGAAATCTCCTTAGTCTATTGTTAATCCTGTTATTAGACCATCTTTTCCTGCTGTTTTGCTTATTTTTTCATGCTTTTGAATGTTTTCTTTACTTCACTTTTACGGTTTGGTATTGGCTCATGTTTTTTTCATCACTCAAACTTTCTCGTTCATAGATGTCAGGATGCCAGAGTACTTCAAATCAATCAATCAATCTCTTGTTCATATTAAAACAAATATATGCTGGCACCCAATTCCAAGTCTTCTGTGCGAGGTGCCAGTTAGGTGATAATTGAGAGGCTTCCGAGCAAGAACGTCACAAAAATTAAAACAAAATTAATCATGAGCTATTATTATTATTATTATTATTATTATTATTATTATTATTATTATTATTATTATTATTACTTCCTAAGCTACAACTCTAGTTGGAAAAGCAGAATGCTATAAGCCAAGGGGCTCCAACACGGAAAATAGCCTAGTGAGGAAAGGAAAACAAGGAAAAATAAAGTATTTTAAGAATAGTAACATTATAATAATTATCTCCTATATAAACTATAAAAACTTCAACAAAACAAGAGGAAGAGAAATAAGATAGAATAGTGTGCCTGAGTATACCCTCAAGCAAGAGAACTCTAACCTGAGACAGTGGAAGACCATGGTACAGAGGCTATGGTACTACCCAAGACTAGAGAGCAATGGTTGGATTCTGGAGTATTCCGTGTTACATCCACGAAAGTATCTTATATCCCCCCACTCTCTCTCTCTCTCTCTCTCTCTCTCTCTCTCTCTCTCTCTCTCTCTCTCTCTCTCTCTCTCTCTAACCACTCAACGAAAACAAATGTCAGTGATAAAATATAATTTTTTTATGATTTAATGAAAAAAACAATAGGTAATTTAAATTCTTTGCCACGAACATAGGGTTCTTATCTATTTTTTTCTTAGTTGTGTAACCCAAAAATCATTGTAGATTTTCCCACGTTCAATTTTATTTGTTTCCTATTTTTTCCTCTATTTTTTTCCTTTTCAATTTCTTTAACCTACCCTTATCTTTTTCGTGAAATAAGAAACCATTTTAAAAATATTCATAGGGCCCAGGCAATTTTATTGGAAAATATTGTTAAGCTAATTTTTTACGAGAGAGAGAGAGAGAGAGAGAGAGAGAGAGAGAGAGAGAGAGAGAGAGAGAGAGAGAGAGAGAGAGAGAGATTGGTATAAGGAGCACCAGTAAAAAATTATATAAGCGAGATTAACTCAAAAGAAAAGTAGACACTACCCATAATAAAAAAAAAAAAAAAAAAAAAAAAAAACAGCAAAAAATTATCGCTTCAAATTGTTTGTTTCGTAAATTCTAATTCACTCTTTAATTTGCTAGCCTTAACTCTCCTGTATTATGTGACGGGCCGAAAGAAGGTTGTGACTCAAAGACAGTATGAAAGCAACTGAGTCAAGTTAAAAAACAGACACTGTTACAGAGAAGAAAAACAGACATGTTTATTCTGGTTCTTTTTAGTGCGATAGAAGAGCAAAGATGCAAGCATAATATATACACAAAATGAACTATGTACGATCGTGTGACACACGGTTGGTACAATCAGCAAAAAGATGGTTCTTTAAATTTATGAAATACCATTTTACGATGAGATTTCATGCTAATGAAGAGTAAAGAGAAAGTGAACAGTGAAGATAATTTCATCTTCAAAAATAAAGCATGAGAATATTTTCATGCATTCAGTTGCAATGGGGATTTAAAGTGCCATGAAATTGTAAAATAAAGTCTATAAGGAAAAAACTGAATATGAATTAGAAGAGGAAATTTAATATCAAGAGGAATAGAACTCAATTACAAGTGAAATAGAATTAGTGGGGCGTACACTTGGCAGGTTTTTTGCGTCAGGAAATAAAGGAACAAAAATGGATCTTCAAAGAGAGAAGCGGTTTATATATATTAATTCCTAGAACACGAAGTAATAGGGATATATTATATATTATATGTACCTCTCTCTCTCTCTCTCTCTCTCTCTCTCTCTCTCTCTCTCTCTCTCTCTCTCTCTCTCTCTCTCTCTCTCAAATTGTCCCATGGAAAAATAAGTCATACATACTTTAAACGAAAAGGAATACGTCGAAGAAGGAGGATTGATATAATTTATTTTAATATACGGCAGTTTTATGAAAAGAAGTAAAGAATGACTGAGCCGTTTCGAATGTAAAGGAAAGATCAAACATTTCAAAGCCCCCGTTGTCTTTTTTTTTTTTTTTTTTTTTTTTTTTAGAATTCATTATAGAACTTCATACCTTACATTATTTTTTTGAGTGCTTTAAATTCAGTGTATATTTTTTTCTTGTTTCAAAAAAGGGACTTTAGAAAAAATTCAGTTAATGAGCAAGAGAAAAATATATCCTTTAATGAGAAGGACTTTGCAGCTGCCCCTATGGGTCAAGTTGCCAGTGGAGAATAAGATGAGATTAAACTATAGAACTCATTAATGGTTTTCCATGAGTAGTAGTGCCATCATTACGCCTATTACGGTGCATTTTAGGCGAAATTTTATGATCAATTTGGAAAGTTCCTTGAGACACAAGCTAAACTTAATTTATGTCCTGATTTACCTCCGTTCCCTCTTCTTCGATTTTTCCTCCTACTAACTTTCATTTCTCAGATCAACTAATGGGTTGCACAAAGGTAGTGAATCGTCTCAAAGACCCAAGCTCTCTGATAAATAACCAAAAGTCTAAATTCCAAACCACTAACAATTTTTTCTATTGACGTTCCTAAGAAAGGTAACCTTTAAATGTAAGATTTTGTTTTATTAATACTGGATCTTTTGATCAGTCATGACTCATCGCTGCTGAGAGGAATGGCTATGGTGGCTGGTACAACACACAACCATATGATACTGTGGTCTAGCAATGTCAGGCAGGGCAGCCAGTCGGGACTACGGTCCTCCCCAAAGCCAAAGCAAAGTCCTTCAAAAGAAGGCAACCGTGCTACCCCATACGAATGGGAAAAAGTACGCTAATGGAAGAAGAATTTTCATATCTTACTGTGCCAATCTCGAACCCACAACGGTGGTTGTCGTTTGCCTCTTTGAGTTCTTGATCTGAGCAATAAGGGCCCAGTCGGCATCTTCGTAGGATGTTTTCCATTGTTTGTAGTATTGCCCCACATGGGCATTCAGGGTTGGTGGCTAATCCTCATTTGTGGCATTTATCTCCAGTTTTGTCCACATTTACCCTTCCTCTGTTTAGTGTTATCCAATCCATCCTGGTGAGGGTTTTTTCTGCTGAGCATACCTTTGTTTGGGCTGGGCAGCACATCATTGTATGGCCATCGGTCCCTTTCCTGCCACTTTTTTATCCTGTAAACAGCTTGTTGGATTGGCTCTGGTTCATTATATTTCGTCAAGCTTTTGCGACATTTCAGTCTTCATCCTGCTTCTTGATGATTGTGGAGTGGATGCCTAGGGTCATTAATGTGTTTATTCTTTTTGTTTTTTGCAAGCCTTTCTCGTTGGATACGGGGTAGTGGGATACCGGTTACTTTGTATAAAGATGGTAGAGGTGTTGATTTTAGGATGTCAGTAACAATCTGACAGGACTTATTTAGCTCTGGGTTTACCTTACACGTATGGCATGATTTTGCCCATACTGGTGCACTGTACTCCACAGTAGAGTAACAAAGTGCTAAGATTATGTGTCTCAGAGTTTCAGGGTCTGTTCCCCAGCTGGCGTTAGCAAGTTTGCTGAGGAAGAAGTTCCTAGTTGCTACTTTGTTTGCATTTATTTATATCCTATTTCAAGGAGAGCATTACGTCAACGGTGATGCTTAAATAGACTAGGAAGTGGGATTTTCCATTTCTGTGTCGCCCCAAATGATCTTTAGCTTTTTGTTTGCCTGGTAATTGTTTAGTTGGAAGCATACTCCTCCTCTGTTTTGTTTGGATTGGCATTGAAGTGTCATATTTTGTAGTAGTGGCAATGACAGATGTTTTTGATAGTGCTGAAGGAGTCCAATTGCGTGGAAATGCATAGGTTGTCTTCATTACGTACCTGCGGATATTCTGTATCCTTCCATATGCTCGTTCTACCAACCATTTTTATTAAAAACCGCTGATTGGTAAGTAATGATGTTGACTATGCAGTTATTCCTTATAGTTTGAGCCATCTTCAGAAGTAGTGCTCTACAATTTACAGTGTTATGTGCCACCGTGAGATCGACTGAGACTACCGTTGATTTACTTATTTTAGAATTATTGCGTCAGGTTTAATACTTGACCGCAGCAGGATTGACCTGGTATTGTACTTCACGTGTATCGCACATGCTCATACACTGTAACGGTATTTCTGTTTTTTGTATATTATCATTATTGCTCTCCCCTCACATTGATAACCATTATGTTCTTGAATCATTGTGTTTGAATTTATGGGCCATTTTTTACTGGAATGTGTTGTATATATACTAATAATACGTCCAAATAAAGTTAAGTGCATTCTCCTACCTTCTCACTTATTACCTAACTGGTGCATCTCCACATTGGTGACCACTGAAGTGATCAGCTTCCTCCTGCCCTCCCCCTCACAGTTGTTTCTTACTGTTTGATGATGCCTCCCTCAGACACAGACTCTACTGTCCTTCCTCAGCAGAGAAGTGTTTGCCTGGTTTCAGTGCACTGAAGTCCAGGCTGTGAATCAGCCAAGCCTCTAAGCAGATTACGTTCTCGTAGCAATCCCCCGGACACTTTCCCGGAAACCTCAAAATTGGCTGTGCGAGTAAGGAGACACGCCAATAACGTACAACACCCACAAATCATACCATTTGGAGCAGTACTCACCATCGCCAGCTGCCCGCATAGTGAAAAAGTTTGAGCTCGCTCAACAACCGTTGGGTACCAACCTGCTACAGACGGCTCTCATCGCGAAGTAAATCTACTTCACGCCCTTGCGTATGGCACCTAACTGAACCTGTGCACACTGCTATCCCCATTGTCGATATTTTTCCCATGAAGGACCTGATGACCAAAGTCGACACCCGTATGGACAGCCACTTCAACACCTTCAAGTCCTTCACTAACAGCTCCACTAATGGTGGAGTGGACAACTATTCAGCATCGAATGAAGCTGACGTTTAGGTGGTAGGACACAGACGTCCATCCCTTGACGTAGTGGGTCAGTGGCAAAACTGGCTACCACCCACCACTCGTACACACCCCAATGAACGACTTCTACACCCACTTCCTGATGCCAGTAAGCCATAGTTATGCTACTACTGTTCCAGATTCAGGGCTTCTTTGAAGAAATGTCAGATTGTTGTCAGTGGCCAAAAAACTTGTAAGTATGCCTTCACTTTTGGCAGTTACCTCCCCTGTCACTAATCCTTTTTTTTAACAAGATGCAGGTGGGGGGGGTTAAATTTTTGGTGGACACGGGTGCTTGCCTTTCTCTTCTGCCAAGGCCACTCTCTAGGATAGGGCCTAGTCTGTCTAAGTCTGCCGATATTTCTCCCGTAGCTGCCAGCGAATCTGTGATACCCACTCATGGTTATGAAACCCTCACATTATCGTTTGGAAGCGCCAAGTATAATTGGAAAGTTCTTGGGGCTCACGTCACGTTGCCAATATTCAGTGCATACATCCTCTCACATTTCAAACTCCTTGTTGGTGACGCTCACCATCGGTTAGTCAACTCTGATTCGTACACCTCGATACCTTTCCATCTAGCCCCCTCAGACCTTGCTTCCTACATCAACGCACCCACTGATGCATACACCTATCTCCTCACGTCATACTCGGAAGTTTTCTGTCCAGAACCTCTTCAAACGCCCATGGTTCCCTCTAAACACGGTATTTATCACCATATCAAGACGACGGGGCTCCCAATGCTTGCCAGATTTAGAAGTCTTTGACCGGATCCTTTAGCAGCCTCTGAACAAACGTTCGCCAAAATGGAAGAAAAGCCTCAAGCCCATGTTCATTAACCTTACTCATCGTCCTCAAGAAAGATGGCTCTTTGCATCCGTGTGGGGATTACAGATGCCTTAATATACAGACAGAACTGGATCATTACCTCCTCCCAAACATTGCCAATGTGATTACAATGCCTTTGCATAAGCCTAACTAAAAGATTTAGAATACCAAGCATGTAGGACATCCTACACATCCCTTTGTTGGGAGAATGTCCATCTTGACGACTCCAAAGCCACCCTCCTCTGGGACGTCAGTGCTAGTAGACCTAGACCATGGATACTTTCCCCCCTTCATGGCCTTTCACATCGCTTGTGCTGTTCTACTGCAAAACTACCGAAGACAAAGTTCATTTGGCATGTCATTACTATGGATACTAAGGATTGGGTCTTCCCCTGTACTTCAAGTCAAACCTCAAAAGTATATCGACACACGGATTCAGGAGTGGGCACCTTTGCTCAACCTCAGTGGCGCTTTGCCCTCATTCATTTCAATGTTGTAGGTCTCCTATCCACAATACAAGGACATTGTTACCTTTTTACTGTCATCGACCGTTCCAATCTTTTGCCTGAAGCGCCTCCCTTGGAAACTGCATCGTACGTCTTGTGTACATTTGATCTTTTATCATGTTTCAAAAATATAGGATCCTTTCTGTTGTTATGCCATCTAGGCTGACCGGCTTCTAAAATTTGAGGTGTTCCATGGTAGCTTTTAGGTCTTATAAGGTGAACAGTTGGAAGTTCCTGTCACTGTTTAGAATGATATGATATTACGGTCCATGTCCTGTGTCAATTTATTTAGCTAACCCCGCTCTTTGTTCTGGGGCTTGCCATTCAGGATCAGTTAGGGTGCTACCTATAATAGGTTGGGGCTTCTTTTCTGCGTTCAGTTTAACAATAGTGGTATAGGCATTTTTGTTGTATGGGCCATGTTTATGGAGGTTATGACTTTGTGCTAGCATTCTTTTTTTTTTTCATTGCTGGTTGAGGCTAAAGTATCCTCTTTAAGTTCCGCAGTACATTCAGCAAATGGATCTTCGTTATGTGCCTTGATATACTAAGTGTACCGCTCTTTTGATTGTTCGTTGAGATCTGCGATGTAGTATTTCTTGCAGCATCTAGGCATGTGATTCATAGAAACTTCCCGAACTACTGATTAGAAGTCATTGTAGTGGTTTGGGCTGATATTGGATAATAGAAATAACACCGGTTAAGGGAAAATCAAATTTAGCTTGTTATATAATATATTCATTTATTGCTTTATCATCTATTTTTATATACTTACAGTAATACAAAAATTCTCTTCAAATTGAAAATATATTTCTTAAGCTTCAGAGGCAGAGGGAGTTGTTTGACAAGCTATTTCCCATTTCCATATTTAGTGAGAGTATTTTGTTAGGTAAAATATTCTTTATTACTTTCTATATTGGGCATAGTACGTTTCATAGAATTTTCCCCAAGAAATGTTTTACATAGTTTTAAAAATTTGGTTTGAATTTATTTCTTTGTACTATTGTGCTTGGTAAGTTTCTTGATGCTAAGGTCATATATAAAAGATGAAATTCTCTGTTATAATAAAATAAATATAGTAAAGACTTCGCGAAAAAGAGAGGTTGGAAAAAGTTATGAATATAAATATGTTGAAATTCTCTGTGGTACTAAAATTAAGATAGAAAAAGTTTCACGGAGAAGAGACGTAATAAAAAATATATGAATATGAATAATAGATTATGAGCTAACACTGCATGGTTTTACCTATTCATTTCATTTGTGAATATTCCCACGTTCGACTCGTTTATTACCAGTATAGACTAGGAAATTAATTCTATACAATATGATTGTTTTAACAGATGTTTTTATATTTTACTTCCAATTTTCTCAGGCAAAGAGGTTTAGAAAATATTGTTTTTATTGAAATTTATTCCTCGTTTGGACACAGACGTTGTGCATAATTCTATACAATAAGGTTGTTTTAACCAATGTTTTTATATTTTACTTCCAATTTTCTCTGGCAAAGAGGTTTAGAAAATATTGTTTTTATTGAAATTTAATCCTCGTTCAAACACAGGGTCGTTCTTTGTGCAATTAGTTTTCCTTCGTTCTTTATTGGTTTGGTGACCCAAAAATCTTTGCAGATTCTCCCACAATTGGATTTGCCTTTATTTCTTATTTTGCTTTTCGTTTGCTATTGCCACCATTTCATTGTCTTTTTTTCTTACCTGTTTCACTTTCGTGCAACAAGGAAATTTTTTTCACATTTTTTTAGAGACGCCCTGGTAATTCTATATGGAAAAAAGGCTGAGAGAGAGAGAGAGAGAGAGAGAGAGAGAGAGAGAGAGAGAGAGAGAGAGAGAGAGAGAGATAAAGTGGTGTTAGGTGCACTAGTAACTAGAAAATAATAAGAGAATTTAATTCAAGGGAAGATTTGACAATAATCTCAATAAAGAGAAGTTTTCTAACCAATTCTAATATACTTTTTACCTCGCTTTGATATAATGACTTTGAATGTATTACCCAAATATTTATATATAAATTGATGAACAGTTATTTAATTCATTTAAATATGATTTTGGTGATAATAAGAAATCAGTATAATTACTTTTATTATCTAGAAATAAGTAATGGGACTAATTTTCAGCTCTGATAAAAAGTAATCAGTATGATTAATATTATTATCTAAAAATAATGAATGTAGATAATTTT
>NC_090725.1:309873700-309876200 GCF_036898095.1 Palaemon carinicauda | reverse complement strand
AAAAAAAATCTTCATCTCTCACAGTACTTTTACTCATTGCTGTTTCAAGCCAATGAAGACTATACTCAATTTTTTTTTTTCATGAAGCATATTTGCTCTGACTCGCAAATGACCCTTATAGCTCGGAAAAGTTCCCTACTAGCTGATTGGTTGGACCAAATAATTCGAACCAGTCAGCTCTTAGGAAACTTTTCAGAGTCAGACGGGCACTCCTGCGAGTCAGTGCGAATGGGCCTCATAAAAAAAAAAAAAAAAAAAAAAAAATGAGTATAGTCTTCTTGAGCTGGAAGCAGCAATGAGCTAATGTACTGAGAGAGATCATTTTTTTTTTCTTCACGAAATTTGAAGAATTTTGTCAATTATAGTTTAGTAAACGAGAAAAATAGTCTTGTGAGAACGGCATCATTGTTATTATTATTACAAGATATGCTACAACCCTAGTTGGAAAAGTAAAATACTATAAGCCCGAGGAGTCTAACAGGGAAAATAGCCCAGTGAGGAAAGGAAATAAGGAGACTAGACGAAAACAATTATCAATTGGTATAAAAATATTTTAAGAACTGTAAAGATATTAGAATCGATATTTCATATAAAAACTATGAAAACTTGAAAAACAAAACAAGAGGAAGAGAAATAAGATTGAATAGTGTGCCTGAGTGTACCCTCAAGCAAGAAAACTCTACCCCATGACAGTGGAAGACCATGGGTACAGAGGCTATGACACTATCAAGACAAGAGAACAATTGTTTGATTTTGGTGTGTCCATCCCCTAAAAGAGCTGCTTATCCTAGCTAAAGAGTCTTCTACCCTTACCAAGAAGAATTTTCCACTGAAAAATTAAACTGCAGTAGTTAACCCCTTGAGCGAAGAAGAAATATTTTGGTAATCTCAATGTTGTCAGGTGTACGAAGACAGAGGAGAATATGTAAAGAATAGGCCAGACTATTCGGTGTATGTGTAGGCAAAGGAAAAACTATCCTTAACCAAAGAGAAGGGTCCAATGTAGTACTATCTGGCCAATCAAAGGACTCAATAACTCTCTAGCCCTTGCCAACGTACTACCTACATGTAGTGAAGCTGTCCTTGAAATATTATTTGATAAATGGCAAGGCACTAAATTCTGTAAAATGTCCATCGCTTTTCGTATGAAAGAGGAGGAGTGGGCTTCCTCCGTGTTTTGTTACCGAGGGAAAAAAAAAGTGTTCGAAAATAAAGAGAAACAAAATCTGGAGGAATAGTTTTGAACGGTGACAAATGGAGGGTTTTAGCCAGGACGTTAACAGATCATATTTGTTCTTGTGCAAATATTTTTCATACATTCACAAAATCTATTAGTCACATAAATTCTTATCAAATTTCCATTTTGCATGTTTTAGATTTGCTATCACTTACTGACGTCTCTCTCTCTCTCTCTCTCTCTCTCTCTCTCTCTCCCCCCCCCTCTCTCTCTCTCTCCTCTCTCTCTCTCTCTCTCTCTCTCTCCAATGTTTTTCTTATCTGCATAAAATCAATTACATAGTCACATTCATTTTTATTAAATGTCCATTTTCCGTGTTTAGACTCACTGAAGTTGCGCTCTCTCTCTCTCTCTCTCTCTCTCTCTCTCTCTCTCTCCCTTTTTTCATGTGCAAATCTTTTTTTTAATCCTCAAAATCTATAAGTCTCATTCATTTTTATCAAATTTCCATTTTGCGTGTTTAGATTTAATATCTCTCACTGACGTTGCTCTCTCTCTCTCTCTCTCCTCTTCCTCTCTCTCCTCTCTCTCCTCTCTCCATTTTTTTTTCGGTGCTTTTCTTCTTATCTTTAAAAAAATCTATCAGTCACGCTCATTTTTATAAAAATTTCCATTTTTCTTGTATAAATTTGCTCTCTCTCTCTCTCTCTCTCTCTCTCTCCTCTCTCTCTCTCTCTCTCTCTCCATACTTTTTCAGTGCAATTTTTTTCTTATATTCCTCAAAATTTATAAATTACATTAATTTTTATTAAATTTCTAATTTTCGTGTTCAATTTGCTCTCTCTCTCTCTCTCTCTCTCTCTCTCTCTCTCTCTCTCTCTCTCCTCTCTCCACTTTTACCGCGTGTAAATCTTTTTCTTATCATCACAAAATCTATTAGTCACATTCATTTTTACTAATATCCCATTTTCCGTGTTACTCTCTCTCTCTCTCTCCTCTCTCTCTCTCTCTCTCTCTCTCTCTCTCTCTCATATTTTTCAAATTATTATTTATTAAATATCCAATTTGCGTATGTAGATTTTATCTCTCTCTCTCTCTCTCTCTCTCTCTCTCTCTCTCTCTCTCATATTTTTCAAATTGATATTTATTAAATATCCATTTTGCGTATGTAGATTTTATCTCTCTCTCTCTCTCTCTCTCTCTCTCTCTCTCTCTCTCTCTCTAAAATATTTTATTGTTCAAATTATTTTAGCACATCTACGGTGTGTTTTTATAATGAATATTTTCATTTGATATTCTATTGTTAACTAAACGACATTACAC
>NC_090725.1:309857366-309873200 GCF_036898095.1 Palaemon carinicauda | reverse complement strand
AAGATCCATTAATTTCTCCTCGTGCAACTTATCCCCCGGACCATTTTTCTTCCATAAGTATATATGGCTAGGAAAATTCTTACCCGTATTGAATAAATCTTTTATAGGCTCTCAAAAGTTTCGAATATTCTTTGTTTATACAAAGGGCCTCGCTAACCAACTCTCTCCTCTCTCTCTCTCTCTCTCTTTCTCTCTCTCTCTCTCTCTCTCTCTCTCTCTCTCTCTCTCTCTCTCAACGTTTTGAATATTTGCTGTCACAAAACGTACTAACCTCTCTCTCTCTCTCTCTCTCTCTCTCTCTCTCTCTCTCTCTCTCTCTCTCTCGTTTTGAATATTCATATTCATAAAATGTGCTGAGTAACTTTCTCTATCTCTCTCTCTCTCTCTCTCTCTCTCTCTCTCTCTCTCTCTCTCTCATCTCTCTCTCTCTCTCTCTCTCTCTATGGACTACGCAATGGCGGCGTAGAGGTTTTCTCCAACCAGCCTAGATATTCATCTCTGGTACCTTCGTTCAATTTGCTCATTATGCATAAGATTTTTTATAATTCAGACCATCCTTTACATTCAGATCTTCCCGGACAATACCCTCCTGTTCGTATTAGTAGGCATGCAGTTAATTCTAATAGTCAGGCCTTCTCCGTAATGAGGCTCAATACTACGCAGTATTTTTGAAGTTTTATTCCAGCCATGACCAAGTTGTGGAATGATCTTCCTAATCGGGTGGTTGAATCAGTAGAACTTCAAAAGTTCAAACTCGCAGCTAATGTTTTCACGTTGAACAGGCTTACATAAGTCCTTTTATAGTTTATATATCAAATATCTGTTATAATATTGTTAATGTTCTTAAAATATTTTATTTCAATTTATTATTACTTCTTACATCGTTTATTTATTGTCTTGGTTCCTTTTCTCACTGGGATATTTTTCCCTATTGGAGCCCTTGGTCTTATAGTATCTTGCTTCTCCATCTAGTGTTGTAGCTCAGCCCTTAATAATAATAATAATAATAATAATAATAATAATAATAATAATAATAATAATAATAACAATAATAATGAGTTTTACATAAAGGCACTAGCAACCAATCAATATACGGTAATCATAACTACATAATTAATCAGTGAGTATAAAATAAAAAAAATTTCCCTGTTTATATGTAAACAATAAATCAAGGTTAATAACAATTGTCTTCTTGAAGATGTGACTCATACTTTCCTTATGTCTTTGAGCAGGTGTAATCTAAATTGACCCCCATCTCTCATCTTTCCGTTCTCTCCAGTCTCCTATTACTACTGCCCTTTTTAACCTACATCCTTTCAGGCTTCTGGTTGACTTGGTTAACGATGTCTTTGATTATGATAAATCACCTTTAAACTAGCATCTGGCTGGACTCTTAGTAGGTTGGCCAGGGCAATAGCCAACCGTTGAGATACTACCGCTAGAGAGTTATGGGGTCTTTTGACTGGTCAGAGAGTACTACATTGGATCATTCTCTCTGGTTTCGGTTCATTTTCCCTTTGCCTACACACACACACACACACACACACACACCGAATAGTCTAGCCTATTCTTTACACACTCTCCTCTGTGCTCATACACCTGACAACACTGCGATTACCAAACAATTCTTCGTACATCACTGTAATTGTTCAGTGAAAACCTTTATCTTTGTAATGGTAGAAGACTCTTTATAAGCAGCTCTTTTAGGAGAAGGACACTCCAAAATCAAACCATTGTTCTCTAATCTTGGGTAGTGCCATAGCCTCTGTACTATAGTCTTCCACTGTCTTTTGGGTTAGAGTTCTCTTGCTTGAGGGTGCACTTGGGCACACTATTCTATCTTATTTATCTTCCTCTTGGTTCGTTAAAGTTTCTGTAGTTTAAATATGAGATATTTATTTTATTCCTGTTGCTCTTCTTAAAATATCTTATTTTTCTTTGTTTCCTTTCCTCACTGAGCTATTTTCCCTGTTGGAGGCCCTGGGCTTATAGCATCCTGCTTTTCCAAATAGGGTTGTAGCTTAGCAAGTAATAATAATAATAATAATAATAATAATAATAATAATAATAATAATAGGCTTTTGATAGAGATGATTGCTGAGACCTGCCTTCATTAATGATCACTTAGGGTTGTTAAGTAGCGTTAATGGCCCAGGTTATTTGACTTCGATCTTCTATTGTCATATTAATAATGTTAATTATGAGAGACAGTTTAACATTAATCGTGTATTTTCAAGGTTATATTCTTACGTACTTATTCAAAAAGAAAATTCACACCGCTTCCGAAATAAACTTTGATATTTTATTATATATTTGCAAAATCGTTATCATAATCTTAATATACTTAATGATATGCGATCAAGAAAGAAGTACAAGGGAAAGTAATAATGATATATTGAACTAAGTGAAACCAATGACGATAAACATATATATATATATATATATATATATATATATATATATATATATATATATATATGTGTGTGTGTGTGTGTGTGTGAGTGTGTTTATGCATATATATATATATATATATATATATATATATATATATATATATACATATATATGTATATATATATATATAAATATATATATATATATATATATATATGTATATATATATATATATATATATATATATATATATATATATAACATATTTATACACACACCTGTATATCATCTTCATCAACTGTAATTATACATGTGTGTGTGTGAGTGTGTCTATACATATATATATATATATATATATATATATATATATATATATATGTATATATATATATATATATATATAATATATATGATGTGTGTGTGTATATATATACATATATATGTATATATATATATATATATATATATTATATTATTTATATATATATATATATATAATATATATTATATATATTTATTTATACACATACCTGTATATCATCTTCATCAACCGTAATTAGTCCAAAGATTTCCCATGTGCCCATAGCATTTATTTTTCAGGAAAATTTATATCATTTTACTGATTCAGTAAAGAATATATATCCTTCTATTTACTAACTAAAGGGCACTTTGTTGAACGCATACATTCGCTATATTATTATTATTATTATTATTATTATTATTATTATTATTATTATTATTATCATTATTATTATTATTATTATTATTATTATTATTATTATTATTATTATTATTATTATTATCATTATTATTACTTGCTAAGCTGCAACCCTAGTTGGAAAAGCAGGATGCTATATGCCAAGAGGATCCAAAATGGAAAATAGCCGAGTGAGGAAATGAAAGAAGGAAAAATAAAATATTTGAAGAACAGTAACAACATTAAAATAAATAGTTCCTATATAAACTATAAAAACTTCAACAATACAAGAGGAAGAGAAATTAGATAAGAATAGTGTGTACGAGTGTACCCTCAAGCAAGAGAACTCTAACTCAAGACAGTGGAAGACCAAGTTATATATCAATAGATACGCAATTAAATTATGCACAATTTGGCACTAGTTTCACTCAAAGATCCATGTATACAAAATGTATTCTAATTTTTGAACACAGAGGTGCATCTGGAGACAAGCAAACTAAATTCCACCAAATGGAATGAGTAATCCATTTTCCAAAAAAAAAATGAGCAATGAATCATGAATCTAGTCGAGAAGAGGAGACAATGACATCTCTCTCTCTCTCTCTCTCTCTCTCTCTCTCTCTCTCTCTCATCTCTCTCTCTCTCTCTCTCTCTCTCTCTCTCTCTCTTACTGGAATTGAAAAGATACAACACCTCTCAATGTGGCAATTTCTTTACATACAAAATAGCAAATACTTGGAATAGACTTTCAGCGGATGTATTAAACAGTAACACGGTAAACGAGTCCAAGAATCAGTTAGACAAGATCATAAGAACTCTCTAAATTATTAAACTAAATCGCACTACCAAAGAGCAATTGGAGTCTCTGCGGATGAACTAAAAAATGTCTTTGAGACATCCTAAATTCTTGTAACCCTCTCTCTCTCTCTCTCTCTCTCTCTCTCTCTCTCTCTCTCTCTCTCTCTCTCCTCTCTCTCTCTCTCTCTCTCTCTCTCTCTCCATTCGCAGTATGTGTATGAAGTACATTCGATAGGATAACAGCCTTTCATAGCCTCTGTACCATGGTCTTCCAATGCCTTGGGTTAGAGTTCTCTTGTTTGAGGGTACACTCTGGCACACTATTCTGTCTTATTTCTCTTCCTTTTGTTTTGTTCAATTTCTTCTAATTCATATAGGAAATATTTATTTTATTATTGTTACGGTTCTTAAAATATTTCATTTTCCTTGTGTCCTTTCCTCACTGAGCTGTTTTCCCTGTTGGAGCCCCTGGACTTATAGCATCCTGCTTTTCCAACTAGGGTTGTAGCCTAGACAGTAATAATAATAATAATAATAATAATAATAATAATAATAATAATAATAATAATGTTCTGCCACTGTTACCAATTGCATATCTCCCAAGACCCATCAGATAACAGAATCATAGTACCCAGTACGCACTCGTGACCAATCTCAAATGTATGGCAATTGTTCTGCACTGTAATCATTTCGTAACTCAGCTTCAAACGGCTCTCATTAAGTCAGTTCCAACATATATGAAATTGCGACATCTGGAATGGGGATAATTCTAGTTCCACGTCAACAAATGAAATATTCATAAGTATAGTGATGCATTTTTAAGAGCAACAGCGGAATAACAAGGAATAACAACTTCATACATTTCGTTATTATGCAACCCCAAAATTACATATTTCTGTTCTGCAAAAATGCTCTCCTGTAAGAGAGAGAGAGAGAGAGAGAGAGAGAGAGAGAGAGAGAGAGAGAGAGAGAGAGAGAGAGAGAGAGAGAGAGAGAGAGAGATAATAAAAAAAATAATCCCTTTTCTTAGGGCACAAATATTTTCAAAAGAAAAATTAAAACAGCAGATTGTAAATAATTTAGAAGGATTTCGCAATATTCTAAAACTTCAACAAATTAATTAAATCTTAAATTTTCGGATTTTATATTTCTAAAAATTTTCCAAGAGCTTCCTTTAATAACAATATCTATTCTATCTAGTAAAGTATTATGGTATAATAGTGTGAGCGATCCTTCAAAAATGACTGCGAAATATTTTGAGAGATATGCACCCACAAGAACAAACCCTTTCTCCCCCTACCCAATGGATGGGGAGACCTGAGCGTGGCAGAATATATATATATATTTTTGGGCTCAAGCCATGTCGTCCTGATGGAAGTTCCTATAGGGTAGCTTCCTAGGGTATATTACAACTACGGCGATATTCCCAGAGAATTTACCTTAAGGTACCAGAATTCTAACTCCTGGAGCGAGTATCCCTCGTGAAAGGGATATCGCGACATATCAGAGGACGTATTCTAGACACGTCACATGGCAATCTACGACCTGAACAGAGATTCGTCTCGTAGGAGGGAGATTGACGAGATACGAATTCGGGAAAGAAAAAGGGGAGCCGCTCCCAAGGCTTCCCTATCCCCCGATTCGTATGCGTGCCTGGCGCCAATCCTGGCGCCATCTGTATTCCTTTTTGCGTAGCTTAACAACTCGGTGTTTTTTCCTGTTTTTCTCGCAAATCTTGGATTTATTCAGCTTTTCATGGCTTCTTCGTCTTCGTTGACCTCGGATAAGTTGAGTATAGTGTCTGTTATGTATAAATGTAGGCTCTTGGTAAAATTTTGAGTGATTAATAGGATTAATCTTTGATACAAGAGCCGTAGCCTACCAGAGGTGTCCTGGACACTGTCACTCGCTAGGTATAAATTAGTTAGTCAGAGTGACATTCCTGGTTGTTTTGCTTAATAAAATTTAGCTATTTAGCTTTACATAGGATTTCCTTTCGTGCTTAGTATTATTTGGCGAAGTATTTGCCATTCTGGCCTACGCTAGGCCATGTAGCCTAGTCGTTTGGTCCTAGTACTTAATGCATGATTATGGTTTTTCCGAGTGTAATTAAAATTTTATTGAAGCTTTAGGCTATATTTTATACATTTTAGACTGTGTGGAATATTTCCAAGATTGTATACGTGAGAGTTTCGGTGAATTAGGTAATCGATTCTCTTGGTGCCTAGGCTATTTGCTTATGGAGCCTTAGTATACTTTATTATACTCCCCGGTTGCTTTCTTTTCTTCGGAGAAGGTATGCAATCCCTTTCCCTCTGTTTAAGCCTTGGGCTTATCCCTAAGTGGTTTTTTCCGAATTTATTTTCGATAAAACTATACTAGGGTGTTACTGTACCTTCCTGTTCCAGCAGAGTCTGGTTCAAAGAGGGACAGAACAACAGAGTTTTTAGTCTGAGTCCGTGTTGTTTGGCTTGGGGCAGAGTCTCCCTCGCTGACCTAACACTTACAAAGGGAGCTGAGCTCCCTTAGGTCACGGTCGAAGGTTTCTGTAGTTATGATTCCTTCTTGTGTGATCGACCAGACTAAGTCCTGTTGCTGTTCTCGGGGAGGATAAATCTTCCCTTGGGAGTTGCAACGCCTTCCTTGCTTTGGTGCTCTGGAAGCTGGCAGGTATTATACTACTGCGCTGGCCCTTTCCCTTAGATCTCCCTTAGGCTAAGACAGAGTTCTTGGCTGCGGGTGATCTGTCACTAAAGCAAGGTTGGCAGGACCCTCTTGTCCCTTCCCCCTCTATCTCCGTAATGGCCTAGCCATTACTGTACTGTACCTTGCCGGCCGGCAGAGCTGGCCGGCAGGGGTATTACTGTACCATATGTCATTCTACTTCTGGACCTAGTATAGGTTGGGATATGGATTGACTAAGCCCATTGCCGGCCGGCAGAGACGCTGGACGGCAAGGGTCTTATGTTTTCGAGTGCTGCCCGGACCTCTCTTGGTCCCTCATCCATGCCTGCCAGCAGAGCCGGACGGCATTGGTCAAGGAAGCCTGAATTAAGTTTCTCCCCTTCCTTATATGCACTCTTTCGGTTGCCGGGCTTGGGGGGTTGTGTACACTCTTATCCCGGCATCCATTCTATTTTCTTCTAGTGCTGTACCTGTCCCGGCAGCCGGCCTATGAGGCCGGCAGCCGGGCAGGTGTAGTCTTCTGGTTCTTTTGCTGCCGGCTGGCATCGGTCTTGTACCTTTGCCGGCCGGCTTATGTCAGTCCTTGTCTGCCGGTCACCAAGAGTGTGGCCGGCAGCTGGGTACTACCTTGTGTAGTTGCTGGCCGGCAATCATTGCCGGCCAACACTGGCTGTTGCTGGCCGGCAGCTGCTGCCGCCGGCACAGGCATTTGAACCAGAGGGCTGCCGCCCTATAGCTGTTAAGTAGTATACTTTAAAGCTAATTGTGGTGTGTGCCGGCCGGCAAAGGCAGGCCGGCACACATCCTCCTATACTGTACTAGTATTCTTCTGTATAGCATATACAGTAAGAAGAAAACTATAGTAAAAGTTTAGGTACAGCACTGTATCTTCTAACACTATTGTGTTTTCTTACACAGCCCTTTGCTGTTGCCCTCAGACAGGAAGCAGAGTTCTTCCCCGTCTATTATCCAGGATTTTTAAAATCATTGCCTAGGTGTGAGCTCCACCTGTTTCCTATGGAAACCTTGCATTGGTTACTCTAGTAGAGATAAACCATTTTTGATTTTATTATCTGGAAGGCTGCAACAATGGGTTGTGAGGGAAACACAAGTGTGTGTCTTTCATTTATGAATTGTTATGCTATACTATGCATATCCAGTGATACATAGTTCACTTGATACTCATGGAAATTTCTTCTCTTTACAGGAGGACCCTCCGAAGTGCGGAAATGTTTTCTGCAATGTCCGCAGCAAGAACCTCTGCGGACATGAGTGTTGTAGGAGACACGCAGCATGCGCTGTCTCCAAGGATGATCTCCAGTATTGGGACCCTCAGGTATGTACTGTATGCACTAACCTGATTACTGAGGCTTTTGATTCCCCTAGAACGGCGGAATCAAGGGATATAGCTAGGGAAAAGCTTCGTACTTGGGTAAGGGGCTTCAAGAAGAACACCTCTGGCCCTTATCTTCCAAGTGAGAAGATGAGGGCGTATCTTTTTCCCCAGGCATCAGCTGAGGCAGTGATTCCCCAGCCTCAAGAGGAGATCCTTCAAGATCAAGTCCAGGTGGACGAGGAAGTCGCAGATGCGATGCAAGACATCCAGTTGTGTGACAGGATGTCTGACCTGGACGATCGTTTGGAAGAAGACCTCCTGGCAGAAGGTCAGGATCAAGTTCAAACCCCGGATGTCGTAGAGGATGAGGTCGACGAGGTGTCGGCTACTCCGGTTCAGATGCCGGAGCCTATCCCCTCAACATCGGCTGGCCTCCCAGTAGAACTGGGACAGGCCCTCTCTTCGATTGTTGGAATGATCCAACAAATGCAGAAGGAGAATCAGGAGAAGGCGGCTGCAATGGAACTGCGTATGCAGTCCCTGGCAGAATCACATGGGCCCCGGAAAAGGCTCAATGTGAAAGACCTTCCCATATGCTCAGATGCTAACCCATGGAGGTATGCTGAGCACATGCCGATGACGACTGGAAAAATCGTCATTTCGGATAAGCTGGGTTCAGTTCCCCTAGAGGAGGTAGAATTCTGGCCCAGCAAGGCATCATATCCGGACTGCTATGTCCGGCTGAGAAAAGAACCAGCTTCAAGGGAGGAGACAGAGCCGAAGGAGGTCATTGTTATGGACCACGCTAAGGCTCAAGCCCTACTTTCATCCTCGATGAAAGAGAGGGGCTTCTCGAATTCGAAGGTAGCTGCATTGAGCAAGAAGCTCCCTTCGTTTGTGTCCTCTCCTGATAGAGCCTTCCCCTTTTTACAGAAAGGGTTTGCGGCTGTCCTAAAGGCAGTCGAGGCCGGCAAGCCTTGCCCCTCCCTGGAGGAGTGTAAACCCTTGTCGCTGGCTTTACCTATGGACCACAAAGACTGGAAGGATGTCCATCTGACATTCTCAGTGGGAAAGTTGGAGGCTGATATTGCCGGACGGCAATTCGGCGAGGACCTCCCCAAGCTGTCCGAATCTCTTTTACGAAGAGAGTTCGAGACAAAAGAAAGACTGGCTGCCTCAATGTCTCATCAGACTACTCTCGAGACGATGGCAAGTGACCCCAAGGTCCATGAAATGTTCATGGTAGTGGCTAAGTCTCACTTAGCCACAGTGACGAAGGACCTTTATAGCTTCGTCAAGGCAAGGAGAGCTTGCAGGGAGTTCGTGTTCACCGGGGCTTCGGTGAGACACGAGCCAAGGAAGTTAATCTCCTCCAACATTTGGGGAAAAGACCTTTTCCCTACCGATGTGGTCAAAGAGGTTGTTGATAAGGCCGCCGTGGAGAATAGAAATCTTCTCCAGAAGTGGGGCCTGGCTATCAAAAGAAAATCTTCCCCGGATGAGGGTCCTCAACCAAAGAGGAAGAATATGAAGACTAGGCTACCATCTCGGCCAGCCAAGCCTTATAGACAGCAACAGCAACTGCAATTGCCTTTGCCTCCAGTGCCCCAGATGGTGGCACAAACCCCGACTGCCTTTCAGTGGGTACCCCAGGCGGTGCCAGGTCAGTCAACCACATTCGCCCCAACGTTCGAAGGACAGTCTTCTTCCTTTCGTGCAAAACCTAGAGGAGCAGCCAGAGGCTCGTCTAGGCGCCCCTCAAGGGGAAGGGGATTCAGAGGTGGTCGTGGTCAGGGAGGCAAGACCTCAGGACGGCAGTCCAAGTGAAATGATACCGGTAGGAGGGAGACTGATGAAATTTTGGGATCGCTGGACCTTCGATCCCTGGGCCCAAAGCCTACTCAAGAATGGACTGGGTTGGAGCTGGTACAGCACTCCACCCCCATGCCTTCGGTTTTTCCAACACTCCAACCCCATTTTGGAGGAGTACGTTCAAGAACTGTTGGAGAAAAATGTGATCCGAAAGGTGAAGTCCATCAAATTCCAAGGGAGGCTGTTTTGTGTTCCCAAGAAAGACTCGGAAAAGCTCAGAGTCATTCTGGACTTGTCACCACTCAACAAGTTCATAGTGAATTGCAAATTCAAGATGCTAACACTGCAACACATAAGGACCTTACTGCCCAAGAGGGCATACTCAGTCTCTATAGACTTGTCAGACGCCTATTGGCACATTCCAATCAGCCGTCGACTCTCCCCCTACCTAGGGTTCAGGCTACAACGGAAACTGTACGCCTTCAGAGCCATGCCATTCGGGCTAAACATAGCCCCAAGGATTTTCACGAAGCTTGCGAGCGCAGCTCTCAAACAATTACGCCTAAAGGGAATTCAGGTAGTAGCCTACCTGGACGACTGGCTGGTGTGGGCAGCATCCGAGACCGAATGCTTGCAAGCTTCCAGTCAGGTGATCCAGTTCCTAGAGTACCTAGGCTTCAAGATCAACAAGAAAAAGTCTCGACTTTCTCCATCCCAAAAGTTCTAGTGGCTGGGAATCCACTGGGACCTTTTGTCACACAGTTTCTCCATCCCAATGAAGAAAAGGAAGGAGATAGCGGGCTCTGTCAAGAGACTTCTAGATTCCGAAAGGATATCAAGACGCGAACAGGAGAGGGTACTAGGCTCTCTCCAGTTTGCTTCAGTGACAGACCCAGTGCTAAGAGCACAGCTAAAGGATGCAACCGGAGTTTGGAGAAGGTATGCATCAAACGCGCGAAGAGACCTGAGAAGACCAGTGCCGCCTCGGCTACGTACTCTTCTCAGACCTTGGTCCCAAGCCAGACATCTAAAGAAGTCTGTTCTTCTTCAGCCACCTCCCCCGTCGTTGACGATTCACTCAGACGCCTCAAAGGAGGGATGGGGAGGTCACTCTCATCGGAAAAAAGTCCAGGGGACTTGGTCCAAGCTATTCAGGACCTTTCATATAAACTTTCTAGAAGCTATGGCAGTGCTCCTTACCTTAAAGAAAGTCTCCCCGCGTCACTCGATCCACATAAGATTGGTGACAGACAGCGAGGTGGTTGTGAGATGCTTGAATCGACAAGGGTCGAGGTCACCACCTCTCAACCAAGTGATGTTAGCCATTTTCCGATTGGCGGAAAAGAAGAAGTGGTACCTGTCGGCAGTTCACCTTCAAGGAGTCCGCAATGTGACAGCGGACGCTCTATCCAGGTTCACACCGATAGAGTCGGAATGGTCCTTAGACGCAGGATCATTTTCCTTCATTCTGAATCAAGTCCCAGAACTGCAAATAGACCTCTTTGCGACGAAAGACAACAAGAAGTTGCCCCTGTACGTGTCCCCGTACGAGGACCCCTTAGCGGAAGCAGTGGACGCAATGTCCCTCGACTGGAACAGATGGTCCAGGATTTATCTGTTCCCTCCTCACAACCTTCTGTTGAGGGTCCTCAACAAACTGAGATCCTTCAAGGGGGTAGCGGCAATAGTGGCCCACAAGTGGGCGAACAGCATGTGGTTCCCCTTGGCGTTGGAACTACAGATGAAGTTCGTGCCGCTACCACATCCAGTTCTGACCCAGCGAGTCCAGAAGTCGACTGTCTGCGCTTCATTACAGAAAACCCAGACCCTGCAGCTCATGATTTTCTCGCCCTAGCGGTGAGAAAGCGCTTCGGGATTTCGAAAGCCAGCATAGACTTCCTAGAGGAATACAAGTGCAAATCGACTAGAAGGCAATATGAGTCATCTTGGAGAAAATGGGTGGCCTTTGTAAAGGCAAAGAATCCGCAGGAGATCTCAACAGATTTCTGCTTATCTTTCTTCATCCACCTCCATGGCCAAGGATTGGCAGCTAACACGATTTCAGTGTGTAAATCGGCTTTGATGAGACCCATTTTATTTGCCTTCCAGATCGACCTAGGTAACGAGATCTTTAATAAAGTTCCGAAAGCCTGCGCTAGGCTCAGACCTTCAGCACCTCCAAAGCCCATCTCATGGTCTTTAGACAAAGTTCTTCATTTCGCCTCCTTGTTGAGCAATGAAGAATGTGCGTTAAAGGATTTGACGCAAAAAGTTATTTTCCTATTTGCACTCGCGTCCGGGGCCAGGGTTAGTGAGATCGTAGCCCTCTCGAGAGAGGCAGGTCGTGTTCAGTTCCTGGATGGGGGGGAGCTGAACCTGTTTCCGGATCCTACGTTTCTCGCCAAGAATGAGTTACCCACCAACAGGTGGGGTCCCTGGAGAATCTGTCCTCTGAAAGAAGATGCATCTCTATGTCCAGTAGAATGCCTAAAGGTCTATCTTCGTAGAACTTCAGACTTCAAGGGTAGTCAACTATTCAGGGTAGAAACATCAGGCTCAAATTTATCTCTGAATCAACTCAGAGCGAAAATGACATATTTTATTCGCAGAGCGGATCCTGACAGTACACCCGCAGGTCACGATCCGAGGAAAGTTGCCTCATCCCTAAATTTCTTTAATTGTATGGATTTTGAACATCTCCGTTCATACACGGGCTGGAAGTCTTCCAGGGTGTTCTTTCGCCACTATGCGAAGCAAGTAGAGGAACTTAAGAGATCTGTGGTAGCAGTGGGTCGTGTAGTTAACCCTACTGTTTAACTCTGCAAGGAACAGTGGTCTTAATTGGGACGATTAAGTCCAGGGTGAGTGTGTAGGTACATACTGTACTACAAACTAAATGAGGGCACCAAGTGCCCATATAGACTGTTCCTTCCTTCAAAGGTGAACCTTGCATAAGTTCAGACATGTGTGCCAAGCGTTTCTAACGCTAATGTGATTGATTTGTAATACAGATTTTTTATGACTTGATACCTTGGTATCTCATTAAAGTGGTGTTTAATGGTTTTTCTTTCAGATAAACAAGTTCTGTTTACTATCATACTTATGCTTAAAGTTTTGGGTTACCCTCTTTTATATAAATATATATATTTGTTGTTAACCTGTCTGTTTATTATCTGTCAATAAACTTGTTCTTGAGAACCTTGCGTCTCTTTCACCTGTGTCAATTTATTGGTATAATTGAGCATTTTAATTCTATGTATCTTATCTGGGATAATTCTGATAGAATTGTTCTGTTTTGCAAGCTATGTTGCATTGGTTTATGTAAGTCCCCTAATGGGAGGACTCCGTCCCATAAAGGGACGAGGGCGGTTTTATTAGTTTCTTCCTATGCGGATATAAACCTTTGTCCAATACAAGTATTGTGCGGATGACTGGTCAATATATTGACGCAGTGGTTCTATACAAACTATGCTTTACTTAATATAGGGCGAGACCACTATATTAGCTTGCCTGGTATTCATACATAGATATATGTACTCTTCGAGACTTTCCAGAGTCTAGTAGGACTCTTCCCTGTAGGGGGCAGGAAGCTCTAACATAGTTTATAGTTAGTTGAAAAGATGTATAACGGTAACATCTTAGGTCTCTAGGTCTAGTCGACCGGGAATAAATATCTCCGGGGAGTACGGCACGTTCTGAGAATCCACAGATACAGTAATGCTCTGGTACACTTCCATCAGGACGACATGGCTTGAGCCCAAAAAACGGATTTTGAGCGAAGCGAAAAATCTATTTTTGGGTGAGATAGCCATGTCGTCCTGATGGACCCGCCCTTGCCTTTCTAAGAAAGGGCTGTAGGACCCCTCCCTACATACAGTATCTGTAGCACCTCGTGTACGCTACAAGGAATACAGATGGCGCCAGGATTGGCGCCAGGCACGCATACGAATCGGGGGATAGGGAAGCCTTGGGAGCGGCTCCCCTTTTTCTTTCCCGAATTCGTATCTCGTCAATCTCCCTCCTACGAGACGAATCTCTGTTCAGGTCGTAGATTGCCATGTGACGTGTCTAGAATACGTCCTCTGATATGTCGCGATATCCCTTTCACGAGGGATACTCGCTCCAGGAGTTAGAATTCTGGTACCTTAAGGTAAATTCTCTGGGAATATCGCCGTAGTTGTAATATACCCTAGGAAGCTACCCTATAGGAACTTCCATCAGGACGACATGGCTATCTCACCCAAAAATAGATTTTTCGCTTCGCTCAAAATCCGTTATATATATATATATATATATATATATATATATATATATATATATTTATATATATATATATATATATATATATTTATATATATACATATATCTATAAATATATAAATATATATATATATATATATATATATATATATATATATGTATACAGTATATATATATATATATATATGCATATATATATATATATATATATGTATATAACCAGACACTTACTGTTTATCCTATGGGGGAGATTACATAATATAGAAAAGATATAAACACCTTTATTTCACTTTGGATATAGCCAGTACAGTAAATTGAAAACTACCTTGGAAAAACTCGACATAAAAAGTTGTCTTGAAAATAGAATTCTGGACTTGACTTTAAGATATATAAAGCACGGAAGGATTTTACAACTGATGCTAGATATATAATACTTGCCACCGCCACCCCCCCCCCCAAAAAAAAAATAAGTCAATGGAACTCTCGAATGGATTCAAAATTGGTAATGAAGGACTATCAAAAATTGGAATCGATGAATAACAAACTGATGATATATTAAAAATATGATTAATGTGAATATTTGAATAACTGACGTGAATAACAGCCTAGCAAATTTCCAATTCAAATTGCAGATATATTCATTGCATAATTCATTCCTTTTGCATATTCCTTACCAAAATATAAATCCCTGCCAGTCAAAATGTTAATATAAATGAAGTTTCCGTGTTCAGTAGTAATATATATATTTATATATATATATATATATATATATATATATATATATATATATATGTATAGATATATATATATATAGATATATATATATATATATATATATATATATATATATATATATATATATATATATATATATATATATCTATATATATATGCATATATATATATATATATATATATATATATATATATGTATATATATGCATATATATATATAATATATATATATATATATATATATATATATATATATATATATATATATATATATATATATATATATATATAACGATTCTGGAAGAAAAATATGTTTTACCCCTGTTTTGTGTGCAATTTTAATCGTAGAGTAATGAAACTGGCAGGGATTAACTGTTATGTAAACCGCTAGTAATGAGCAAATTTTTTTAAGAACAAGGTCAAAGGTCAAGTTCACGGTCAGGCAAAATGTCCAATTCACGTAATCAGCCATAAGTTCGAACATCGTTGTCACAGAGACTTCAAACTTGGTTCATTTTTTATTGTGTGAAAAACCCACGCCAATTGAAACATGCTAAGGTCAAAGGTCAAAGGTCAAGGTAATGGTCAAGCAAAATGTCCAATTCACGTAATCAACCATAAGTTCGAACATCGTTGTCACAGAGACTTCAAACTTGGTTCATATTTGACTGTGTGAAAAACCCACGCCAATTGAAACATGCTTAGGTCAAAGGTCAAGGTAATGGTCAAGCAAAATTTCCAATTCACGTAATCAGCCATAAGTTCGAACATCGTTGTCACAGAGACTTCAAACTTGGTTCATTTTTGATTGTGTGAAAAACCCACGCCAATTGAAACATGCTAAGGTCAAAGGTCAAAGGTCAAGGTAATGGTCAAGCAAAATTTCCAATTCATGTAATCAGCCATAAGTTTGTACATTGTTATCACAGAAACTTCAAACTTGGTTTATATTTGAGTGTGTGACAATACACGTCAATTAATACATGCCAAGGTCAAAGGTCAAAGGTCAAGGTCACGTTCAAGCAAAATGTCCAATTCACTTAATCACCCATAAGGTTGAACATCGTTGTCACAGAGACTTCAAACTTGGTTTATATTTGAGTGTGTGACAATACAC
>NC_090725.1:309844988-309852488 GCF_036898095.1 Palaemon carinicauda | reverse complement strand
AATTGATGTGTAGATATCTAAATCATACCAGAATTTAAGCTGCATTCATATGACTTCTTGCACGGATTAATATAAAAAAAAAAGAAATATTTAGCAAGGTATTTTTGCATAAAACATTAGATCCGGATGAAATGAATCAGCATGCCATTGTTGCAAAGTCACTTTCTGAATGGGAGCGATTAAGTTGTAATTTTTATGGCGAAGAATACTTTAGTCTAATTTGAATCAGGAATAATTTCGTGATTTGCAACTAGAGGGTTTTAGCTTTTTTCTAGGATAATCTATGCAAGTTGATAATGATGGAATCAAATTGGTATTATGATATCACAGAAGCTCATACGTATGTGAAACTGTAATTGTTAGATGAGAATTTTATAATTCTACAGGGTCGTATTATTATTATTATTATTATTATTATTATTATTATTATTATTATTATTATTATTATTATTATTATTATTATTATTAGTTGTTGTTTTTGTGGTATTATTAATAGAAGCAATAATATAGTTGATGTAAATAGTAAACCAAGTTGAAAAGTAAAATGCGGCAAACCAATTCTATTGAATAAAACATAGGGAACCATAATAGTTTCTGGGTTTCGGATGAACTACACCACATATCCAAACAGATTTATCTCTATTCAAAGGTTTAAAGGTTGCTTATGAATAGCAGAGGCCAGGGAGTGACATTGCCCTATCGAACAAAATAATGCCCTGGAGACTGACCATATATACATATGATTAGCACCCACGCCCCCTCTCCACCCAAGATAGGACCAAGGAGGGCCAGGCAATGGCTTCTGATGACTCAGCAGATAGACCTAGAGGCTACCCCAAACTCCCCATCCTTAACTCACAATGATAGTGAGATTGCAGCGACCAAAGAAATTAACGAGTTTGAGGGGGACTCGAACCCCAGTCTGGCGTTCATCAGTCAGGGACGTTGCCACATCGGCCGATGCATTAGTTTTTTCATCAATATATTAAAGTATCTTACATACATACATATACCAAAGGCACTTCCCCCAATTTTGGGGGGTAGCCGACATCAACAAGAAACAAAACAAAAAAGGGGACCTCTACTCTCTACGTTCTTCCAGCCTAACCAGGGACTCAGCCGAGTTCAGCTGGTACTGCTAGGGTGCCACAGCCCAACCCACCACATTTCCACCACAGATGAAGCTTCATACTGCTGCTACCTCCGCGGGCATCTAAGGCACCGGAGGAAGCAGCAGGGCCTACCGGAACTGCGTCACAATCGCTCGCCATTCATTCCTATTTCTAGCACGCTCTCTTGCCTCTCTCACATCTATCCTCCTATCACCCAGAGCTTTCTTCACACCATCCATCCACCCAAACCTTGGCCTTCCTCTTGTACTTCTCCCATCAACTCTTGCATTCATCACCTTCTTTAGCAGACAGCCATTTTCCATTCTCTCAACATGGCCAACCCACCTCAACACATTCATATCCACTCTAGCCGCTAACTCATTTCTTACACCCGTTCTCACCCTCACCACTTCGTTCCTAACCCTATCTACTTGAGATACACCAGCCATACTCCTCAGACACTTCATCTCAAACATATTCAATTTCTGTCTCTCCATCACTTTCATTCCCCACAACTCCGATCCATACATCACAGTTGGTACAATCACTTTCTCATATAGAACTCTCTTTACATTCATGCCCAACCTTCTATTTTTCACTACTCCCTTAACTGCCCCAACACTTTGCAACCTTCATTGACTCTCTGACGTACATCTGCTTCCACTCCACCATTTGCTGCAACAACAGACCCCAAGTACTTAAACTGATCCACCTCCTCAAGTAACTCTCCATTCAACATTACATTCAACCTTGCACCACCTTCCCTTCTCGTACATCTCATAACCTTACTCTTACCCACATTAACTCTCAACTTCCTTCTCTCACACACCCTTCCAAATTCTGTCACTAGTCGGTCAAGCTTCTCTTCTGTGTCTGCTACCAGTACAGTATCATCCGCAAACAACAACTGTTTTACCTCCCAAAAGTTACCACATTCTCTCAAATCGTATATGTTAACTGTTTCGGAAATCACGAGTGTGAATGTGTGTAGCATCACCCCCCCCAAAAAAAAAAATATTATATATATATATATATATATATATATATATATATATATATATATATATATATATATATATATATATATATATATATATATATATATACATACATATAAATATATATATATATATATATATATATATATATATATATATATATATATATATATATATATATATATATATAGATTAAACAGTATAATATGAACCAAGGTATGAAAAACGGCCGACTGAAAAGCAGATAATTTAATGTTCCATGAATAATGAATCAACTGCATTACCTGGTAATCCCAGTGAAGAGCCTCATTAGCTTATTTTCGTTTGAAGATAAGGAACACCTATTTCAGTTAAGAGACTTTTTTTGTTTGCATCATTTGAGATTTGTTCAAAGAATAAATAATCTAGTGAGCTTAATATGAGCTATGATTAGCCAACATATCGCCCCCCTCTCCCTCTCTCTCTCTCTCTCTCTCTCTCTCTCTCTCTCTCTCTCTCTCTCTCTCTCTCTCTCTAACACACACACGATTACAGCCATATGCACATATGCACTCTTTCTCTGTATACCAATTTGTATCCATATTATATTGTCATCATATCGAGTTATTATTTAGATAAACTACCTATTGAAATAAAACTTAAAATTCAATCAATTATATTTGTGGTGTCGTATATAACTAAGAGAAAAGTATTTAATCGGATGGTCCACCTAGTTTTAACTTGTGCATCAGAAACTTGGAGCCTTACTGAACCCTTCCAATATAACGTCACCCTCATAAACTAACTGCCTAAGTCATTTTCTCCACTTGTTGGGAAATAAAAAAAAAAAAAACTTCTCATTTCCTAATTCTTTATATCATTGTATTGAGCTTCAATTAACAAATTCTAATTCACAAATTCTTTTGTTAAGAATTTGTGAATTGAAGCTCAAGGTTATATAAAGAATTAGGAAATGAGAGGGTTCTTTTTTGATTTCCTAACAAGTGGAGAAAATGACTTAGGCAGTTAGGTTATGAGGGTGACGATATTAAGCTGGTTGCAACTCAAAGAGTTATGAAAAAATTATGGGAATAACACAAAGAGACAGAAAAAGAGAAGCATGGGTACGATAGCAAACTAAAAAAGGACGTGTTTCATACACTGAAAGAGTAGCTTGCATTCACCTCGCCTCTCTGTTAGCACCTAACAGCCACCTTGCACATTGATGATGTCATTGAAATAATCTCTGAATAATAGTTAAGTCCTTTTTTACTAGTTGAAGTATTTAGACCTTCATTTTTTGCTGGGTTCCATTTTATTATTATCATTATTATTATTATTATTATTATTATTATTATTATTATTATTAAATGCTAAGCTACAACCCTCGTTGGAAAAGCAGAATGCTATAAGCCAACAGGGAAAATAGCCCAGTGAGGAAAGGAAACTAGGAAAAAAAATATTTTAAGAACAGTAACATTAAAATAAATATTTCCCATATAAACTATAAAAACTTTAACAAAACAAGAGGAAGAGAAATAGTATAGAATAGTGTGCTCTAGTGTACCCTCAGAGAAGAGGAGTTGCCAACTTCAGCGTATTATTTTTATAACCTTCCAGAGAGTTCCTCCAACAATTTATTTAAGTTAAAAGTCTTGCACTACATCAGCCGAGAGAAAATCTCTATTCTGACTTCAGACGGTAGGAAGGGAAAGGAGAAACTAGAATGTACTGCGGTGTAAGAGAAGTGAAATAAAGTAATAAATAAAAATAGAAAATATAACGGAAACTCGCTTAAATAAATAAATGATAAAGAACGAGGAAAAAGTACAAAAGTTATAGGAATGTATAAAAGCGAATTATAAACAACAGGAAAAGTAAAGTTATTCGTATTTGGGAAAATTAGATTAAAGATTTACTATTTCTAAACTAGGCTTATTCAAAAAAAAAAAAATGAAATATTGGGTGTGATATAACGGCAGATTACTTACTGTCCCCATGTATCAGATATTTTACGATATATATATATATATATATATATATATATATATATATATATATATATATATATATATATACAGAGAGTACCATTAATAAGGTATACCTTAACAACTTGAGGTTTCCAGATGATATAGGTTCTGTTTAGTGAACCAAGGGATGAACTGCAATAGATGATAGAGTATTTGACTAGAGAAAGCACAAATGTAATACTGAAAACGAATGGATTTAAAATTTTTAAAAGGATTATAGCTTTGATAAAAATTCCTGATGTCATAGAAACAATCTTTGAAGATTGGTTAAGTCCTTTTTTACTAATTGAAATATTTAGACCATATTTTTTTTTTCTTTGCGGAGTTCCACTTTAAGAGTAATGGAGTTGCCAACTTCAACGTATTATTTATATAACCTTCCAGAAAGTTCCTCCAACAATTTATTTAAGTTAAGTCTCGCACTACATGAGGCCAGAGAAAATCTCTATTCCGGCTTTCCATGGAAGGAAGGGAAAGGGGAAACTAGAATATACAGCGATGAGAGAGAAATGGAATAAAGTAATACGTAGAAGTAAAAAAAAAATAATATTTGAAACCTGCTTAAACAAATAAATGATAAAAGACGAGAAAAATGTAAGTAATATAAAAGAATGTATAAAAAGCGAATTATAAAAAACACGAAAAAAAGGAAACGTATTCATGAATGATATTGTTGAATTGGGATATGTGATTTTTACACTAAGCTTATTTAGGGAAAAACTGGAACATGAGGTGTATTGTAACGGCAGTTTACTTACAGTTGCCTTGTATCAGGTATTTTACTATATATAACCGAGCATAGGGCTTAACAGTAATTATTAAATATTAACCCCCTGCCCCCCACACGCACGCATATATATATATATATATATATATATATATATATATATATATATATATATATATATATATATATATATATATACACGTTTAATTTCTATTTCCTCTTCAGGTAATATTTTCCCCCCCCCCCATTCCACTCTTCTTTCTCTTTTAGAATAACCATTATCATTTATTTACACGCACTCTTGCGTACAGGTGTGCATGCATATTTGCGAATTGAGAAAGGATTAAAAGCGACCTTAGTCACGTTCGGTTAACGAGATTCGTGGCATGTTGACACACTTTTCACAAGAGAGAGAGAGAGAGAGAGAGATAGAGAGAGAGAGAGAGAGAGAGAGAGAGAGAGAGAGTTTTAATTGTAAAGTAGTCTGACATTCTAAAGTAATGCACGCCACCCGTCAAAATGAAGACTGAATAGTTAAAATATACACTTTTTTTCTTATTAGGTTAAGTCATATGGCTTGCACTGGGGCCGTGAAGCTACTAAACACTGATGCTTAGCTTGGATGAAAATGCTATTATTCTAAGGAAAAATGTCGCAATAATTTAACAGCAATTGTGAAGAAAAGACGGAACGGGGCTAAAGTAGAAAGACTACAGAGATATTGAAGCTAAGGTCGAGAAGACATTGCAACGACCTTTACATAATGATTAGAGTGCATTAAACAATTAAATTCAGGAGAGGTTATAATAAAAGCTTAATGGCTGCAGATTAATTAGAATTGCAATTTGGCTTGCATTATCAGAGGAGGATTTAGCATTTACACTGTTTGCGTACTGCTTAAAACACACTGTGAACTTATTAAATATCATTAGAACTGAAATACATTTGTAAATTTTAACATAATAATCATCTAGTTAGATTCTTCTACTATTAGCATGCCTTTTTCCTATTCGTATGGGGTAACGCTGTTGCTTTTTTTTGAAGAACTTTGCTTTGGCTTTTGGTGTGGACAGGAGTCCCGACCGGATGCCCTACCTGACATCGGCCTTCCAAATAAATCATCTGATACTTCACTGGGTGAAAAAAATGGCAATTTTTTTTTCTTTTTCTTTTTTGTGTGGGGGGAATGGCAAATGTTTTTTTTTACACTGTTCTTTCTTGTGTGTGTGTGTGTGTGTGTGTGTGTGTGTGTGTGTGTAGGGGGGGGGGGAGGGGGCAAATAGTTTGGGTTCTGGTCAAGTTGCCGTAAAATCTCATTTTTTTTCTTCTTATTTTTTGTTCGTTACTTTACCTGGAAATTAATATACTTTGATATTTATTCGCGATTTCAATAATTAACTGTTGAAAAGAAAACTGGTTAATTATCCATTTTCCTTGTCAGTATGGATTTACACTCAGCAAATCTTTTACATAAAACAAAATGAATACCATTATATCAAACATTGTATATACTCAATTTTTCAGCCAAGAATGAATTTTAATGGACCATTCCAAAGTTTCATCTCAGAATTTATGGAAAATTATCTTTCCGAAACCTAGAACACTAAATAGATTGGGACAAAGATTAGGAAATCTACATGAATTTTTATTCCTGTTTTGGGTTAATGTGAAATGTAGCAATTTATACGAATTTTCGTACACTGGTAAATAATGTTGAGCCAAATCATTACCAAATTTGCGTTATGTGAATGGATATAATGAACACCAATAGCGAGGTGAAGCTACTGTGACGGGCCGAGAGAAAGGTTACGACTCAAAGGCAGGAAGCAATCAACTGAGTAACTTTATTATAGAACACTCTCCTTTATATACAAAACCTCAAGGCAACAGGCATTTTCATGTTCACAAGACAGACAATGCTACAGAGGAAAACCGGAGACATGATTATTCAGGTTCTTTTTAGTGCGAGGGAAGAGCTCAGATACAAGCATAATATATACAAAATAATTTATGTACGATCGTGTGACACACGGTTGGTCATCTGGCAGAAGATAAGCAGGTTTTAGACGATCATTGGAGACCCAGTCTTCTTTGCCATGAATGTTTAGTAGGAATGCTTTCGGACTGCGTCGGATCACAAGGAAAGGGCCTGTGTAAGGGGGCGTTAGCGGTGGCTTGCTAGTGTCTTTGCGCAGGAAGACGTGCGTTGCAGAGTGCAAGTCCGTTGGTATGTGATGCTTCACTGGGGCTTGTAAGTCTGGCGGCACGGAGTAAATTTTCCCACGACGTGACGTATGCGCTGGAGATCGTCGGAGGAGGTTGTAGAAGGAAAAAAATTCGGCAGGGACGACCAACGGGTCGCCATACACCATTTCAGCTGCCGAGACATCGAGGGCGTCTTTAGGAGTGGTCCTTAGGGAAGCTGAGTAAACCAGTTACAATCCTTGCAGCGGGACATCAAAGCTGCTTTGAGGGTGCGATGAAAACGTTCAACCATTCCATTGGCAGCGGGGTTGTAGGCCGTTGTCTGATGTAGGGTGACGCCCAGGAGATTCGCTAATGATGTCCACAATTGAGAGGTGAAAGTGGTTCCCCTGTCAGAAGAAATATGCTCAGGGATACCAAATCCTGAAATCCATCCAGAGAGTAAGGCA
>NC_090725.1:309837488-309839988 GCF_036898095.1 Palaemon carinicauda | reverse complement strand
TTTTACGGGTTTGTGCCCGTAATATCACTCCTTTAGGGCAATATATCCGTTTTTGAAACGGATAAGTTGACATAATTTCATATATATGCCCGGCAAACATTTATTCTAGGATTTTTAGTTTTTTTCACTGCTAATATATATTATATATATATACATATATGTGTATATATATATACACACACACATATATATATATATATATATATATATATATATATATATATATATATATATATATACATATATATATATATATCAACTCTATATTCTACAAAACTCATTTTCCATTATATGAAGTTTCTCGGTGCATTTAAGAAAAAAAATGTATAAAAAATATTTAATGTTATACTGATCATATTAGAGTTAATAAAAGAAAAATCTTTATCCCTCATCCTACTCATCAACTCCTTATCACAGTCAAGGAAAATCTGCGTAGAAGCACCCCTTTCTGAAAGAGCATTTATGGATCCAGTTGTTCATAGCATTGACATCAGAAAGGCAGCTCCGGAAATAATGAAGTAGGAGTTGAACAACATCCAGAATAGGGTCTGTTGTTGTTTCCAGAATCAATACAAAGGAAATGCAGATAATTAAACTATATGATGCTTATGAAGACAAGGACAAGCTTCATTAAGCCCTTGTGACTAGGTAATATTATTTTTCCGTTTGCCTGTCGAGCTGTACGTTTTTCGTATGTGTGTTTTTTTTTCTTTATGCTTACCTCACTGTCTGTTTCTCTGAAAGGCCCCATTCTCGTTTGGGACAAGAGAAAATGCTCAAGAACTGCCCTCCCCCCCTCCCCTCACTCGCTCGGAAAGATAGTACAGTGAGGCAAGGTTTCAGCTATAGGAGCAACACTGTCGTTCTCTGCAAGTCTTTCCGGGTTAAGTTACTTAAACAAAGTCTCTTTCTTCAACTTGGCTAAGACCGAGTAAAATGAACAACAAAATGCAATGCACATTAATCACTGCTAGTATAAAAAGAGGCTTGGTTGCCTAACATGGCTCCCCATAAACCCTCAACCATGAGGCAGATTATTTTCTTTTAAATATTCGGGCTGAGAGGGGTCTACGTGCACTGATCCCCCTACATCATAAACCAATATTTTTCAGAGGACCTGACTTAACCAGATATAAGGTAAAAGGAGGTGATTCGTCCAGATTGTAAGGAAAGCTGAAAAGTTATTCAGATATCTTGCATATTCCTGTCCTCAACTCCATAGCTGCAAAAACTGACCTGGCATCTTAAAGAGCCAATGGACATACAAGTTGAAGTTGTGTAGAGCAGCAGCCATACGTGGTCCATATATGAAACCCAGAGTTGAGCTATTTTCCCATTTGAACCTTTAAGGGCGTCTCCCCGGAACAGTGAATAAGCATCCAAAACTTTCACCAGCTCCTCTTTGTTGATAATATATTTGAGGGAATCTGGGCCTGCATCAGAGAGGACATATGTGAATGACTTTTGTGTTTCGTCAGTTGATATTGCAACTAGTTCACCATCATCTCTGCAAGACAAGAACTTCTCAAACAACAGCTGTTCTAATGCCTCAAGAAAAACTTTGTGGCAGTTCATTGTCCCCTTATGATTCTTGCCTTGATAACACCATCGACTGAGCCAGATGTGTTTAGACTTGCCTCGAGTAGGCTGTCAAACAATCTCGAGCCTCTAACATTCTTGCCAACCATCTTGTAATATGGACAAATGAGATGGTACGTCCCAAAAGGATGGGACAAGTTCTAAATATTTCTCATGATAGTTTCAAACTAATGGAAAAGCTTTCATAAACACACAAGGTCGAATGTAGTAATAATATACTGCTGGCCAACTTCCTGGTTAGTTTCCTCAGAATATCTGAGACGTTCCTCAACAGTACCGATGGGTTTTGGGATAACTGGGTTATACTCTATAGCTATGAACTTCTGGGAAACGTGACCTGTCTGTGAAATGAAGCCTGATATCCCAGGGACAATCTGCTGATTTTGATCTAGAAGACGCCTGAAGAACTATAGCATCTAGCATAACCAAAGCATGAACATAGTTGGTGGCACTTCAGATGATAGCTTCACAACTTTAAGGTTTGGGTCGTTTCGTACTGTAGGACAATAGTCAGTCCAAGTTTTATCATCAAGATGAAGGGATTGTTGGTCGCGTCTCTATTATAAAAAACCCAATCCAGTCTTTTGCTTATCTGATAGGTTCTTAGGTATAGCTGAATATACTCGTACTTTTGACCATTTCAATTTATTTCGTATTTTCATTTGAAAAAGTTCCGCTTCCTATTGCTTCGCAAATTTATTTTGTATATAAAAAATCTGAGATTTTCGTATTCTATATTATTAAAAAAAAATATCTGTGTTGGTAAATCCATTCTTGCAGGCCTACTAGCCTTTCTATCACTTGAAAATCTTGAATAAATTTGTTAAATATATCAGTATTTACGTTCATTTGCTCTCAAAATCTCTGCTTTGATGTAAATTTTTATGTTCTAAAATCTTTG
>NC_090725.1:309827488-309829988 GCF_036898095.1 Palaemon carinicauda | reverse complement strand
TCCTCCGACCAAATTTCTGAAATATGAAGAGGGAAACTTTCATTATTACGATGAAAGGCATAATCTCAAATAAACACTATCATGTAGTAAATTAAACTGATTATAGTATCTTTTTTTAAGAGGAGCATTTGCACTGACTCGCAGGGGTGCCCTTTTAGCTCGGAGAAGTTTCCTACTTCCTAATTGGGTAGAACTAGTTTGTCCAATCAATCAGCTAGAGGGAAACTTTTCCGAGCTAAAAGGACAGCCCTAAAATTCAGTGCAAATGGGCCTCATTAAAAAAAGAAAATGAGTATAGAACACATTGCTGCAGTAACTAACATTCTAGATTTGTCGTTCCTTCCAACTCCCCTGTCAAAACACCTATGTGTTTCAAAAGAACTTCAGAAATATAATATTTACAGAATGGTTATCATTTACATGGATATCACCAATTTCCAATCGCATTCTTCCATACATTTTTCATAGATTATTGGCCTTTATAATTATTTTTAGAGGCATGGCTGATGAATAAAACGAAATTCATTGAAGCGTATGTTGTCTCAATGGTAGCAAAGACTACAGTTAAAGTACGAGTATTAACTTTTTCAGAATATATTCAACATTTCTTCAAGGATATGCAGTTCTATCTTGTTTCTCTTCCTCCTGATTTTCTTTCAAGTTTTTGTAATTTATATATGAAGGGCTAAATGTATTGTTGATACTGTCCTCAAAATGTTTTATTTTGATTGATTATTATTTATTTCCCTATTTCCTTTCCTTAGTATGCTATTTTTCCTTGTTGGAGCTCTTGGACTTATAGCATCTTGCTTTTCCAAGTAGGGTTATAGCCTAGATTCTAATAATAATAATAATGATAATAATAATAATAATAATAATAATAATAATAATAATAATAATAATAATAATAATAATAAGATTAATAATAATAATGACAATAATAATAATAATAATAATAATAATAATGATAATAATAACAACAACAACAACAACAACAATAATAATAATAATAATAATAATAATAATAATAATAATAATAATAATAATAATAATAAAGAACTTTGAATTGGTAGAACTCTGAACCTTTAGATGGTAATTTGTTTAAAGATACAAAAACAGAACAAAAAGATACAGGTGAAAAATAACCTACAGCAACATAGGTAATTTCAAGAATCGTTGGAATAAAATAATAAAAAAAAAGAAAAAAAAATATGAAATGCAAATAAAGATTTTTTTTTTCATATTTTAACAATAACTTTTATTCATTGCATTTATCATGGAATCTACCATGCTATAAACTTCACTACTCATTTTTGGATTGTTACCAATCTAGAAGAAGCAACCTTTGTAATATCTGTTGACTACAACTTTGCATAAATGGGTGTCTATGATAAATGATGCAAATCTCTAAAATTTATGAATTAATTACTTACGTAATGGCAGGAAATTAAGTATTGCAGTCAGAAAATCTCGTTTTGGATATATTACATATCTTTTCTGGAGGTCTCAGAGTCCTGAGTTGTTAGCAAAGTCTAGCAAGAAACAAAGTGAAAAAATAATGGAAAATATCTCTTTCCTCAACTTCCCTGATCCAATTCCTCATCTTTCGCCTCCATGGCAAACTCCTTATCTTTAGGAAGCTCATACTAAGGCTACCACCCCAACCCCCTTCTCTCTCTCTCTCTCTCTCTCTCTCTCTCTCTCTCTCTCTCTCTCTCTCTCTCTCTCTCTCCAGCTGGCTGGGTAACTTTGTAATATTGTATTTTCTTAATTTAACCGAGTATGTACTCAAAATTTCTCGGTGATATTTGGGATAAAGGGAAAAAGAAGATAAAAGAGATCTTTAAGTATCTGAACTTTTGCTGAAAGAAAAAGCAGAGTGGAACTGGGAGAAGATCGGGAAGGAGTTAGATATCCTTCTAGATATCCTTTTCAATCGTTCTCCCTAAAGATTGCTTACAGTTTTCCACTTTCAATTTCATTTGAATGAGGTAACAAACTACCCAGGTTTGTTAATCTTTGGTTAGGAATAAAAAGTCTATGAGTCTATGGAACGCTTAAACAAAAAAATGAACACATACTCATTTACGGATCTAAACAAAAGATATAACAAAAGCACATTAACATACACAGTGCAGTACGTAAATAAAAATGCAAACATACACACACACAAATCCTTTTTTTTACGATATATATATATATATATATATATATATATATATATATATATATATATATATATATATATATATATCCTATATAAACTATAAAAACTCTGGTATGTGAATAGATAGATATCTGAGAAAGTCCAAACACCAATACCTACACACACACATACACACACACACACACACACACACACGCACACACACACAAAATCCTTTTTTTTACGATAGCAGACTGACTACCAAAATAAATAAAGGATTTAGCACGAAAGCTATCTACAAACAGTTAGAAAATATAGACAACTTTTTTACCTTATAAATGCCATAAAAAAGTT
>NC_090725.1:309802488-309804988 GCF_036898095.1 Palaemon carinicauda | reverse complement strand
CTCTTGAGTTTTGTTCGGTAATAGTGCATAAACGAGGGGTATGATACTTCCTGAATGCACACCATGTATTGTATACAACTGAAAAAAATTGAAGGTACCGTCTTAAAAGTACCATCAGCGAACCAGTTCTCTGAACGTGCTAGTAAATCGAGGTTTCTCTGTGTTGAAAAAATCAATATACGATCATTTGTGGGACCCGAGTCATACATAAGAAACAGTTCTCCTTTGTGAGTTTTGGTAAAATCTTCCGGGATGATAAGATCTTCTTGGCAATCGGGCAAAGCAGGGACATAATTTTTCTTAGCTCGTATATTTCGTATATTCCTCTTAATATTTGATATTGATGGCAGTTTCAGCGCAACAGCCCCACTTACCCCCATTGAAGCACAAGACACTATATAATGGGGTGTATCCCTACTATTCAGTGCATCCTCTCTCACTTTTTCTTTGACTCTGGCAGCTTCGACTTTAGCACCGTCTCCTGCATGATTATGGTCACCACTCTCTTTTTCTATATTATCATCGATAGTGATAGCACGAGCAGAACATTTAAATTTCTTGCACATTTCACATTTCCAATAAATTTTGTTATTTACTCCTTTGTCCTTGATATATAAATATCCATTTAAACACAATTTCTTCCTTCCTTTTTCACTCTCGACATACGTTACTTCCATCTTGATGGGCTGAGACTACTGGAAAAAATATTATAGGAAAAATTAAATTCAGAATTTTGTAAACAGAAGTGTTTTTAAATGAGAAGCGTTTAGAATGCTAATGGCCTCTTTATAAATTGGTCTTTGGCGCTTATGGAATACTTTCGATTGTTTTCGAGAAATTTACTTGTTTGTTTTCGAGTAATTGACATTCGACATAATGATAGTTCGAGAATTTTTTTTTTCGGTCAATTGAATTCGAGAAATTTACCTTCGTGCAATTGGTTTCGAGAAATTTGCCTGACACCCATATATATATATATATATATATATATATATATATATATATATATATATATATATATATATATATATATATGTTTGTGTGTGTCTGTGTTTGACTTAGAGAGGGAGAGAGAAAGAGAGAGGGAAACATTCAACCAACTTTTCCCACCCGAAGCCTTAGCAAATATATACAAGCAAACGGAAATGCAACATCTTCCAGAATACTATATCACACACCTCACACTCAGACGCAGGGGAACTTTTTTTCCCCCGTCAACTTTCTTCTTAAAGGACAATCAGTCTTCTCCTCCTTTTCCCTCCTCCTTTTCGCTCCCTCTTTCTCGCTCCTTTTCCCTCCTCTTCTTCTCCTCCTTTTCCTTCCTCTTCTCCTCCTTTTCCCTCCTCTTCTACCTCCTCTTTTTCGCTCCTCCTTTTCCCTCCTCTTCTCCCTCTTCTTTTTCACTCCTCCTTTTCCCTCTTCTTCTCCCTCCTCCTTTTCCCCTCCTCTTTTTTCCTCCTCTTTTTCCCTCCTTCTCCCTCCTTCTGTTGCCTCCTCCATTTCCCTCCTCCTTTTCCCTCCTTTTACCTCCTCCGCTCATCCTCCTTTACCCTCATCTTCTCCCTCCTCCATTTCCCTTCTCCTTTTCCCTCCTCTTCTCCCTCCTCCTTTTCACTCCTTCTTTTACCTCCTCCTCTCATCCTCCTTTACCCTCCACTTCTCCCTCCTCCATTTTTCTTCTTTTCCCTCCTCTTCTCCCTCCTCCTCCCTTAAGCTTTTCCCCCTTTGGAACTTTCCCTCTTCACCACAAATGCACATTAGGGCCTGCCATTTGGTACAATATACATGTTGAAATCCTCGCTGCGTCTGTTTCTCTTTACTCGTGTTCTTTCCTTATTTTCTTTCCTTTATTATTTCCCTTCTTTACATTTCCTCTTGATTATTTATTTTTCTTAATGGTTTAAAGGTCAATCATGAATCCCAGAGGCAGGGGACAGTAACATTGCCCGAAGAAACAAGATAAAAATGGGCCAGGCAATGGCTCCTGATGACTCAGCAGATAGACTTATAGACTCCCCCAAGGCCCCATCTATAGCTCATATGGATGGTGAGGTTCCAGAACCAAAAGAACTAACGAGTTTGACCGGGACTTGAACCCTAGCCTGGCAATCACCAGACAAGGACGTTAACACATAGACCACGACAACCCTAAAGAAAACCAATGATTGTTTATGCCTGTTGGAGCCCTTGGGCTTACAGCATCTTGCTTTTCCAGCTAGTGTTATAGGTTAGCAAATAATAATAATAATGATAATGAAATAATAATAATGATAATAATAATAATAATAATAATAATAATAATAATAATAATAATAATAATAATAATAATAGGATTATTCCACAATATCTCAGAATAAAGTGGCAGATAATTTTCCTTGCATTTTGAAAGTAAATTCATATGTTTCAAAAACAAAATAAACACATCTACATTTTTTCTTATCTCCTAGTAAATAACATGAAGAAATTTATAGCATAAAAATATCTTACTTTTCTCTATAGG
>NC_090725.1:309794988-309797488 GCF_036898095.1 Palaemon carinicauda | reverse complement strand
TCCCTTCTTGTACCATTTCGAGATTCTCATGTGCTACTTTCCATATTTTCTTTATTTTTTCCTTCATTTCTTGTAAAGTGATAGAATCCTTTTCATCTGAAATCAATTGATTTTTTATCACCTCCATGGGCGACCTTACCTGATGGACATATACTAACTGAAAAGGAGAATACCCCAACGATGAATGTACGCTATCACGAACGGCAAATAGCAACACTGGGATGTAGACATCCCATTCCTTTTCATTTTCACAACAGTACGTGCGAAGCATGGTTTTGAAGGTTCGATGAAATCGTTCGACCACTCCTTGGCTCTGTGGGTGATAAGGAGATGATAAGCAATGCTTAATATTCTGACAGGCTAAAAATGATGTAAACTTTTTAGACGTAAAGTTGGTTCCTTGGTCAGTTTGTACTTCTTTAGGCAAACCAACCAGCGAGAAGAACTTGTTAAGCGCTTCAATTATCTTATCAGCACTCACAGTTCTTAAAGGAATAGCTTCTGGAAATCTGGTAGCACTACACATAATTGTCAGCAAATACTCGTTGCCTTTGCTAGACCTAGGAAGAGGTCCCACACAATCCAAAACCAGTCTTTCAAAGGGTTCACCTGGAACTTCAATGGGTTGCAATGGCACCACTTTAGGGTCATGTTGAGCTTTGCCTACTTTTTGACATAAATCACAATTTTTACAATATTCACTACAATCTTTGTGCATCTTAGGCCAATAAAAATACCTCAATAATTTCTCATAAGTTTTGTTTATAACTAAATGACCAGAATAACTACTGTCATGAGCAATACCTAGAACAAAATTCTTATAACTATTTGGAATAATCACTTGTTCTACAACATCATTAACATTTCTACTCTTAAACTTCCTCATTAGGACTCCATCCTTAACAAAGTAACACTTTCCTTCCTTCTCGATATCATTTATATCAACAAGGGCATTATCTCTTATTACCTTCAAATTCTCATCTTCAATTTGAGATTTAACAAATTCTTCCTTATTAACTTTCAGCATTCGCAAAGGAGTACTGACTTTACTTACTTGTGTTTCTGGACTGTCTTTAAACAAGTTTTGTAAATCCAAACCGTCGTCATGCTTTACCTTTCCTTCGGTACTCTTACTTGTAGTAACTGCACAAGCAGGAAATATGTTTGGAAATGTACATTCAACTTCTGTAATTGATGAAGAATTAGAGGGTTTTTCTGTCAAAATTGGATTACTGCTACCAAAAACTTTGTTTCCACATAAATCATTTCCAAGAATTAACTCTACTCCCGACACTGGGATTTCTCTCACCAAAGCAATTTTAACAAAACCCGAAATTAACGGAGTTTCCAACTTTACTTCTACTAATGGAGCCGAGAATTCAGGACCAAACCCACGCAGAAGTACATACTCTCCAGTATCCTTCCACTGGTCATACATATTTCTTACCATTACAGACTGTACCGCTCCGGTATCTCTCAACCACCTTACTTTCTTTTTTTCAACACAAGGGAGGTGTAACCAACCTTCTCCCATAAAAGGGTCATACAATTCAGTACCTTTGGATTTGGTACTCTTTTCAGGTAGTGCCATTCTATTTTCTTTTACATTAGTCTCTACATAACCAACATTATTAACATTTTGAACACAATTGTTACCCATTTTGTAACCAATATTCTCATCAACATTACATACATTATTATCAATGCTATTGTTACAGTAACTCTTACCTGGCCTAAGGGGAGAAGCAAACAAACAAGGACTAATGTCACCACATGCTTGCGGTTGATTTAACAATGCAATAGTATTTTCAGGTTTATGATCATCCTTCTTAGAATGTACAGGTTTATCTTTAACTTTATTTACCACTTTAATTGGACGGTTTTCTGTGCGATGTGGACAACTCCTACTGATGTGTCCTGGTTTGCCACAACTGAAACATACAAAATCTCTAAAATTTTCGCCTACATTTTGATAACGGGGTGTAAACTGATCATTTCCACTGGATCCTGCTTTTCCAGCACTAACACTAGGACCATAACTATTTTGACTTGCCCCTCTAAAACCTCTATTAAAGGATTTATTATAAACTCCCCCTGATGATACCTGTGAACTCGTAGTCTTACCTTGTGCCTTGTAATTTTGACGCTCTTCCCACACTCTGTTCCTTCCAATTTTAGGAGTGACGTCAGTATGATACAGCTTATGGGTCAATGCGTAATTATCAGACAATCTAGTGGCTTCAACCACATTATCTACATCACGTTCATCCAAATATGTCTTAATAAGTGGATTAATACCATCCTTAAACTGCTCAAGCAAGATAAGTTCCTGAAGTTTACCGAAATCACCATTAACTTCTCTGGCATTTATCCACCTATCATACCACAGGCGTTGTTCCCGTGCATACTCCATATGAGTGTGACCAACTCTTTTTATCCAGCTTCTGAACTTCTCTCTATACCTCTCAGGCACCCATTCATAAGCTTTCAAAACCTCAGA
>NC_090725.1:309784988-309789988 GCF_036898095.1 Palaemon carinicauda | reverse complement strand
GACCAGAAAAGCAGCCATCAAAACAAACAAAACAAAACAAACACGAAAGCGAGGAACGACAAAAGAATAGTAATAGTGGAACGGAGCAAAATTCAACAAATAAGGGTAAATTGATATCTTGTTTTTTTCCTTCCTTCTTTAGTGTTGCAATTATGTTCAAAATATAATAACTATTAACATCTAATGTTATCTGTGGCATGTATTTACTTAGAAATTAACATAATTTCTTTATCCAGAATTTGATATATTCAAAGAGGGCAAATGGATATCATGTTATTTTTCTTTTGTCCCTTAGTGTTATAGTTATCTTCAAAATATAATAATCATTAATATCTAATGTTATGTGGCATTTATTTACTTAGAAATTAACATCCCTTCTTCATCAAGAGTCTGAGATATTCAAAGAGGGTAGCTGGAAATAATTTTTTTTCCCCTTTAGATTTATGCTTATGTTCAAAATATAACATTTATCAACATCTAATGTTATCTGTGGCATTTATTCACTTAGAAATTAACATCATTTCTTCATCCAGAATCTGAGATATTCAAAGAGGGTAGATTGATAACATGTTTGTTTTAATTTGCCCTTCAGTGTTATGCTTATGTTCAAAATATAACAATTATTAACATCTAATGTTATCTGTACAATGTATTTACTTAGGAATTTCATTTCTACATCCAGAATTTAATATATTTAAAGAAGGTAAATGGATATTTTTTTTTTTTTTTTTTTTTTTTTTTAGTGTTATGCTTATGTTCTAATATAACAATTATTAACATCTAATGTTATCTACCATGCATTAATTTAGTAATTAACATAATTTCTTCATGCAGAGTCTGAAATATTCAAAGAGAACAAATTAGCGATGCCTCCCCACAATTCTCTTCTCTTGCATTTAAAAAGAAAGGTTTGCGCTTCTTGATGTTTTATGTCGATGGGAAAAATCCCATTTCCTTGTAAAATTTTATTATCTAAAAAGACCGACTCTCTCTCTCTCTCTCTCTCTCTCTCTCTCTCTCTCTCTCTCTCTCTCTCTCTCTCTCCTCTCTCTCTCTCTCTCTCTCTTCGGGTACTTATTCTTTTGAATTTAAGTGCATTGTCGAATTGGACATAGAGAACTTATTATCGCTTCCTAGGCACATAAATAGGAAAACAGAACTTGAAAAATAAGGAGGTGTGGGGAGGTTCAACTCCCTTAAAGGGCAAAAGCATTCCTTTAAAAAATTATTAGTATGAACATAAGAATCGTGATAGTTCCAATATTTGAATGAATATAAGAAAAAGTTAAAATTTAGTCCCTTTGATTTATAACTAATGTTAAATTCATTTTAGAATACTTTCAATAAGGGAGTAGTAATCTCATCAATTTATTATATGTTAAGTAACCAAAAATTTGCTTCATGATCTAAATTCCATGAAAATATCAACAATATTCCTACCATTTTTTTTTTATTTCAAAGAATTATTTCCCAAAGTACAAGAATAAGGAACTACAAAACGATTAATGAATAACTCTTGTCTCCAAATATTTTGAACACCTAATTAGATAGTCACTTTATAAAGTTAATTATACTCTCCTTCGTCCGGTTGCACTCTCTAATAAAGAGGGGAAAATATATGAAAATAGATTAAAAATCCTATACTTCATTGAACTAAGATTGGTGAATTATTGGAGCAGTATACTGTTGTTTTTGTTTTTGTTCTTTGGCCATTAATGATTTCTATGATAAGCTCACTAAGGACCAATACATTATATTCCAAAAGTATCTTCTCTTTTACTTTCTCAGATGATATTTTAATAAGGATTAATAAATCATATTTCAAAATCATCTTTCTCTCTCTTTTTTTAAAGGATATTCCAATAAAGAAGAATAAATTGTTTCAAAATGATCTCTATTATCATCTCTCTCATTTCTTTCAGATGATATTCTAATGCGGATCAATAAATTATATTTCAAAACTATCTTTCCTCTCATTGTGGTTATTTTACTACAATAATTTGCTTTCATTTCCTTTTGTCTTCACGCTGTTTTTAGTTTGTTTAGGTGTGTTGGTGTTTTGACGGTCAAGTCGATATCATATTTATATTTTGTCAAGTTTACCTATTGGACTTCATGATATAAATCCTATTTAACTAACAAGATTATCCCATTAGTAACTAAATTGAGATGGATACAAAATTTTAATAAGTTAGTAAAATAATCTCGAATCCATTTCCAAGAGAGAGAGAGAGAGAGAGAGAGAGAGAGAGAGAGAGAGAGAGAGAGAGAGAGAGAGAGAGAGAGAGAGAGAGAGAGAGAGAGAGAGAGAAACCAATTTTTTTCAATAAAAAAAAGATGAAGATGAAAATAAAAATAAAATTTATCATACAACTTTTAGAAACTCAATTGTGAAATTGCAATACGAAATATATATTATTCAGCCAGGAATTATTGATGACTTTGAAATATGACCCGAAAAGTTAATATAGGTAATCGGAAAGAAAATATGATGTTACCTTGTCAGCCATAAATATAATATATAGTTATAGGAAATGTTTCAGTATAATCTGATGAAAGAATAAGTTTCTATTTTGTCCATGAAATGTAATCTATTTAATGTGAATATCATAGGGTATAAGTAAGTTAGGAAATACTTCTGAATCAGAGAAATTTAAGGTAAAAACTAATATATATAGATATATTGTTTGGTGTAGAATATATTTGAATAGCAAAAAATCTTTGAGTATTTATGTTGCTTATTGCACTGGGCTATTTTCCCTGTTGGAGCTCCTGGGCTTATAGCATCCTGCTTTTCCAACTAGACTTGTAGATTAGCAAGTGATAATAATAATAATAATCATACTCTTCAGTAGATAATTTTCCAGAATACAAGAATTATATTTCTATCGCAGCACAAGCACTGTTACTATTTATATTAATACCATTATACCTACACTATATGATAAATATATTTTACTTTTAATTTTTTTTTAAAAAGACAAGACTATTTATAGATAATCCATTGTATTATATTCCCTAAATATTTAGGTTCTTTATGAAAACAGTTAATAGATATATAATATATAATTTAGAAAAATTAATATGATTCCAATACATTACATATGATCGATTAGCCTGGTAATATGAAAAGCTACTCAATGTTTTAAGAATGCAAAGTGCTTTGCCATCTGGTAATTGATATAAAAATGGTTATAAGATTATAATTGTCCTTATGATAACGTATACATATACTCTACTGAGTTCTTAAAAATATGTATATGTTGTACATGACCATGCGATTGTAATAATTATGAGCCACGAAGGTATTGATGTATAAAGGTGCAGTATCAGATATCTTTAATTCATCTCCACAAATGAAGCACAGAATATGTGTTCTCTCACATTTTTTATTTATTTTATTTTCCGATTAAATAAGAAATTGAATTCGAGCACCTTTCTAGTATTTAATAAAATAAGTGATTTCATTGAGAAAAAAGATCTAATTTTTAGATAAATTCATTCAAGATAATAACTGTTTTAGTCCTTCTTCTATTATGGTGATTTTAGGCAAAAAAAAAAAAAAATAGTATTCTCCTATGGCTCATCTTCAAGACTGATATCTAAGAAAATCACAGTGGGATGCTGGGTAAGCAATTGGGAGATTACGTTCCTGCACTAAAAGAAAGAGAGAGAGAGAGAGAGAGAGAGAGAGAGGAGAGAGAGAGAGAGAGAGAGAGAGAGAGAGAGAGAGAGAGAGAGAGCTTTATCTATTTGCTTAATTGAACCTACATGAAATTCTACAATCCTTAAATTCTTCTTTAATTTACAAGATATTCAAGCTTAGATTTTAATCGTGATATTGATTTGAGCATTGAATAAATCATGAGATATATTCCCCTAAATATTCATATCATTACAGAATACAAAAGTTTCTGTATACGAAAAAACTCATCATACGAAATGACGTAAGGAGATTTTTTCACCTCATATTACGAAAAGATACTCATGATACGAAACGAGATTCGCGCTGTTAGGTTAGCTATATTGAGTTATTTTAATGTTTTTTGGTCTAGTTTCATTCTAATTCATTATACGAAAAGATAATGTTACAAAAAACCACTAATTAACTAATTAACTTTGTATCCTGAGGCATTACCTATATTTTATGATTTACGTCATATTTTTTAATACTAATATATTATGTTGTTAAGTATATATTATGATATCCATATTTCTAAGAAATAAAACTTCAAGTGCTTGTAGCAGTAGCTCAGTATCTTATTATTAATGTTTTTTTGCAATACAAATAATTAAATACAAATATATTTCAGGTTTTGAATATTTTTTGTTAAGTTTTGTGATACAGTTTCTAGTCATTTATCAAGATGTATTGAGTTACTTCGGTAGACTAGTGGAAACGTATACTTTATTTATATATTATCTATTATATCCTTAATCCAAAAATTACATCTACCTAACTAATATATAATACTAAAACCGTCCTATGAAAATAAATACAAGAAGTTTACAATGACTTTGTTTATGCTTGTAAAAATATATACGGGAAATATGTTTATTGATATATGTTTTATTTTGATAGATATTTCATAATTAATAATTAGGTGTTTAAGCACTTTAACTCTTAAGGAAATTAGTAATATCGTTTATCAGATTTTTTTTTCTCAAATTTAAACTATTCAAGCTTGTCAGCCTAATGTTATACACTTATCTATCAGTAGAGTAGGCGTATGCGTATTTTTATGAATACTTTGTGTAATATATTTGATAGTTTTGTATGTAAATAATATAGCTTACTAATATATTTTACTGAATCTATGAAGAAAAGTAGAACCGATATGGATTTCTACAACAAGTCACAATTACGATATATTCAAAATGTTTGGCGTGACCACTTTTCGTTCCCATGACATTTGGGAACTGGAAATGAGTTTTTGCATTGAGTGAGGCAAATATAGCATTTCATTGCATGCTGTCGCCAACAATGATTTCCCATTAAT
>NC_090725.1:309742488-309764988 GCF_036898095.1 Palaemon carinicauda | reverse complement strand
ATATATTTATATATATAAATATATGTATATATATATATATATATATATATATATATATATATATATATATATATATATATATATATATATATACATACATATATATAAATATCTATATATAATATATATATATATATATATATATATATAAATATATATATATATATATATATATATATATATATATATATATAAATATATATATATATATATATATATATATATATATATATATATATATATATATATGAAATTAATCTTTCTGTGTTTTAGTATTTTTTTTGCATTAAATTGAAATAATTAATTTTCAATAAACGATAATGATAATAATAACAATGATGAAGATATAGGCATTATCATCAGATATAAGGATGCAGAAAATCCATACATTGTGGAAATTTGGTGACAATCTTTTATAAATTATTTCAATTGTACAAATAAATGTACACATGATAATAATAAAGCCAATATTTCTATGAAATCGTTTGCAGCCGCTTTTTAATATATCATTAACTTTCTAAATCATGAAAATGTTTTTTTATAATATTTAGGGAATGTTTTTTTTTTAATCAAACATTTATTACATATAAATTCAATTAACTTTTATAGTGACGATTACAGTAATAGGGTTCATTTATTCGGTGTTAGACAAATATAATGAAAATAATCTTTTCTATGAATTACAGGATATGTACTCATATATAGAAAGAGATAAAACAGCTAATTATATTTATGTTAACGACTATAAATACTTCTAATCGTCTGCTAACATTCCAAAAAAGTATGCTAGAACTTTATCTCAATAAACTTTCCCATCTTTGAAATAAATAAAGAAAAAATATTGTAGCTGTTTGGCTTCACAGTAACATGGCTGAGTTGCTAGTATTACGATCTCTCTCTCTCTCTCTCTCTCTCCTCTCTCTCTCTCTCTCTCTCTCTCTCTCTCTCTCTCTCTCTCTCTCTCTCTCTATCCACTGCAACTCTAAGCTCTTTTATTTACATATATATTTACAGGCATTAATAGTCCATCATGGTTACATTACTGTTAAAAATAAAGACGCCGCTAGATTTTAGAGAGAGAGAGAGAGAGAGAGAGAGAGAGAGAGAGAGAGAGAGAGAGACAGACAGACAGAGACAGAGACAGAGATCTTCATGAAAGATGAGTCTTTATGAGAAGATGAGAGGTAACGCTCATTGCGTCTCTGTAAGAAAACACAAGCTAATGGGTTCTATCTGCCTTGTTATCAAACTCATAATTACTTGTGAGAAGGGAATTAGCTTAAAGAGGAGAAGCCAAGCGAATTCAACTGAGTAACAGCAACGAAGGAAAAGGAAATACAGTTTTTTGACTGTCTTTGATTTTGGAATATAGCTTTTAACTCGACGGCTTTCTATATTCTTATTATTATGTTTATAAGCTAAGTTATTGAAATAGTTTGAAAAGCAGGGGAAAATAACACAGAGAGGAAAGGAAATAAGTAAAAAAATTAACTGCAAGATAGGTAATCAATAATTAAAATAAAATATTTAAGAATAATGACATTAAATGTGATCTATCATATTGAAGCTATAAAAACTTCCAAAAAATGAGGAAAAGAAATAAGATGGTGTACTGTGCTCGAGTGTATCCTCAATCAAGAAAACTCTACCCTAGGGTAGTGGAATATACCATTTTACAGAGGCTATGGCACTACCCAAGACTTGAGAAGAATGGTTTAAATTTGCGTATCCTTCTCCTAAAAGAGCTGCTAACCATAGCTAAAGAGTCTCTTCCATCCTTACCAGGAGGAAAGTAGCCACTGAAAAATTACAGTGCAGTATTTAACCTCTTGAGCAAAGATAGTAGGCTATACTGTGCTCGTATGTATCCCCAAGCAAAAAAACTCTACCCTAGGGAGTGAAATGCCATGGTACAGAGGCTATGGCACTACCCAAGAATAGAGAACAATGGTTTGATTTTGAGTGTCTTCCTAGAACTGTTGCTTACCATACCTAAAGAGTCTCTTCCATCCTTACCAGGAGGAATGTTGCCACCGAACAATTACAGTGTGGTATTTAACCCTTTGAGCGAAGAAGAATTATTGTGATCAATAGCATCATTTTTGCCTTAGGGGACATAGCAATGAATGATAGAGCCTCAATGATTCTCAGGCAAATTTTAAGGTTGAGGTTCGAGTCTCCATGTCCCCATTCTTTACTCAGGCATACACTGTCACCCATTAATTACTTAAAATTATAAATTTATGAAATTATTTTATTATCTGTGAGTTACAATGATTGAATCTGTAATCTATTAAATGCCTACGTTTCAAAGCAAAATCACTAAGGACGAAACATATAATTTTTCATTAACTTGAAAATTTCTCGAATACAAAATTCTTAAATATCCAATTAGCTAAGATAGTCCAGTGTCTTACTAAGCTATACAAAATGATTCTAATTCAGCTTAGGTTAGTTCATGTTTGCTGATATTATTATTAACCTTACTATTACTAGCTAAGCTACAACCCTAGTTTGAAAGGCATGATGTTATAAGCCCAAGGGCTCCAACAGGGAAAAATAGCCAAGTAAGAAAAGGAAATAAGGAAATAAATAAACTATATGAAAGTAATAAACAATGAAAATAAAATATTTAAAGTACAGTAACAAAAATGAAACAGATCTTTCATATGTGAACTATAAAAGGAGACTTATGTCAGCCAGCTCAACATGAAAACATTTGCTGCAAGTTTGAAGATTATTTTGATGGAAGGAAAATATATCCTTAAAATACGATAAACTTTCTTTCGACTTGCGATATTATAACATTGAGAAATTGCAACTTTAATCATTCAATATAACCATAATACTGATATCAAATAATAAGAATACTATAGACAAGAAATTCATCAAAATATTTAAATAAAATAATTCACACCCTTTAATTCGTTATATAAAATATATATGTATCTATTCAGAGATCTCCAGAAAAAGAACCGTTTCACTAAATATTCTCTTTTCAGCAACAGAACAAGATACTGTATAGTTCTGTCTTCATATAACATCAGGAAAAAGGACAATGCGTCTACAAATTACCTCTTTTAGCAGCAGAACAAGAACAATAAGAATTTCATGTTCAAATAACAAAATAATGCTGTACAATTACTTTAGTTACCAAATTAAATGAAGGTACAATTGGAAGGTGAGATATAGAGTAATGTTCCTTGATCAAACAGTTCTTTTCTAAACTTTACTACGTCAACTTAAATCTCCACCAACCATGTTTTTTAAGAATGTTTTCAAAACCCGAAAACCAATTTTCCCCAAATTAAATCGGTCGTTGATGAGTTCTCAAAGTTCTGATGTTATCACTTGCCTCCAGACAGAACACTCTCTCTCTCTCTCTCTCTCTCTCTCTCTCTCTCTCGCTCTCTCTCTCTCTCTCTCTCTCTCTCTCTCTCTCTCTCTCATTAAGAAAATGTTACAAACTTATATACTACAATCTTTTCAGTTTCTAACTATCCTCTATCTACACTTACACACATACATATATAGATATGTATATATATATATATATATATATATATTTATTCATTTATTTATATATATGAATATATAAATATATGTAAATATATACATTATATATATATATATATATATGTGTGTGTGTGTGTGTGTGTATACATATATATATGTACATATATATATATATATATATATCCAATATATATATATATATATATATGTAATATATCTATATGCATATATATATACATGTATATATATATATATATATATAGAGAGAGAGAGAGAGAGAGAGAGAGAGAGAGAGAGAGGATCGCAAGGGCAAGAAACATTAAAGTAATTATACATGCCATATAGCAGAACACAACGGGCCATGGATACAAAGGAATCTATACATCGAGGCAATATAAATATTCTATTTGTTGGTGATAAAACTAATTGAATTCGAGAATAGATAAGGGAGGAATATTTGACACTAACATTATTTGAAACATGGTTAAATGTCTTCGAAAAGGTTAAGATTGCTGAAATGGCCGGTCATATACAGGGTGTCCCAAAATAATGTAAACACTCTTTTGATTGTTACAACTGGTTCAATTTATTGATATTAACGTGGAAAACAGATTCTTTTTTTTTTTAACATTCTCAAATTGCCCCATGTATTCTTACTTTCTCACTGTGCATTGTTTCTCTCCTGTGAATCTGTTTTCCACGTTCATATCAATAAATTGAAAACATTGAAACTATCCAAAGAATGGATGCATTATTTTGGGACACCCTGTATATGCTTTCTTTCATATCCCAAGGGAGAGCAGGTTGGGGAGGAGTGAGTTGAAAGTGCTTCAATAATGTACATTCGACGAAAGCATAAATTATGCCTTTTGGTACGTAAAATACTTAGAATATATACATACGATAAACTGATCCTGTAGTGAGTAGGGTTCCTTGAGTGGTAGGACCAGAAAACCAGTCCTTAATTACAGTAAGTTAAGTAACTGCGAAAGAAGAGGTCTCAAACGGACTTTAAGGTAGTCTCTCAACACAAGGGTCACAAATATAAAAAAAAAAAATATTAAAATGATGAAGAGAGAGAGAGAGAGAGAGAGAGAGAGAGAGAGAGAGAGAGAGAGACTCAAGCTATTGTATTCATGTGAAATATGGCATTATGAATCTTCCAACTGTGAAAAAAGACGAGTCTCAATTCGAACTATTAGTATTGTCTACCAACACTAAGATTCCTGGGAGGGAGAGAGAGAGAGAGAGAGAGAGAGAGAGAGAGAGACAGACAGAGACTCAAACTGTTGTGCTCATATGAAATATGACATATGCATATCTCAACAGTGGAAGAAGAGGAATCTCAATTCAAACTTTTATTATTGTCTCCCAGCACTAAGATCCCTAAGAGAGAGAGAGAGAGAGAGAGAGAGAGAGAGAGAGAGAGAGAGAAAGAGAGAGAGAGAGAGAAATTATCACTTATCTTAGAGAAAAGAAATGGAATCTTGTCACTAAATATGAATATCCTTTTAAAACGAAAGGCTATATCCACCTTTAAAAAAAACTATTAAGGCGTGAAACTGAATAAATACCAAACGTCCGCAGTGCAGCTCTTTCCCTAAACGTTGTTTTATATCAGCGGGACTTTTTTCCTTCATCTTTAATCATTTTTTCCTCACCTCCTGAGGTTATGAGGCGATTAGGATTCTGGCTTGCTCGAATTATGCACGACATGGTTCGAACTTTTCTTGGGGCGGTTCTGCACAGGGTTGCCAAGCTGGCCTTTTTTCAGGGCAAAAAACTCAAATTTGTCCTTTTTAGAAATTGGTTGGCCTTTATTAATATCATGAAAAATGTAGACTTTAATGGTATGTTTTTGGTCTTCTACTAATGGGTTGGCCTTTTAAAGCTACGGTTGATTAGAAGTTGGCCTTTTCTCATTTAGAAAACCTGGCAATCATAGACTTCTGCCCCCAGTAATAGCCAGCCAGGGGAAGATGAAGGACAGAGCGTTCCTTCATCCATGTGAGATTGTTATTAGGCCTTGCTAGTAATATATTTCTAGTTACATGTATTTTATATTACATATGATTATCTTTCTCACTCACACTATACTGTATGTATGTGATTTATATATATATATATATATATATATATAAACAGTTGCATATTACGGGAGAGGTAACTGATTAATTGCTACACTATATAACACAATATATGTATACATATATATATATATATATATATATGTATACATATATATATATATATATATATACATATATATATATATATATATGTATACATATAGATATATATATATATATATATATACATATATATATATATATATATATAGGGAATCAAATACTTCCAATCCTTATCACCATTTTATCCAGACCTCTTCTCGTATTTTCACTCCAAGATACAAAGTCTAATACATTTCATCTCATCCACTTGATCGTGCCCAAACTTTCGATCTTTCTTTCCGACCCCTAAAAACCTCTACATCATATATAATACGCTTTCCACCAAGCAATCATTCTCATCCGCTCCGCGTAACTTATCATAAGTACACTGTCGTTACCCTGCTCTTACACGATAACATTGACCTCAGCTTGTGATGTTTACATAGGCGGTAAATTGTTGAGGCGTGACATTAATCATTTGAGGCATGGCAGTATCCATCATCGGTGGAGTTTGTCATTCGCTATGGACGATTTTTTTTTTTTTTTTTTTTTTTTACCTCCTTAGGCCTAAAGATTCTTTCAGTTCGATTACTTTCTTAGATCTATCTTCTCCTACAATTTATATATATACATATATATATATATATATATATGTACGTATATACATATATGTGTGTCTATATATATATATATATATATATTGTAATATTATTGCTTTATTTTTCTTAATTATTTAAGTTTTTATAGATGTATAAGGTTTAATATACTGTAGACTTATTGTTTACTTTTTTTTGATAGTTTGTCTTTTCACTGGTGGTTATGTTAGTGTTTATAATGGACTAACGGCTGTTTTATATTTTCAAGTGGTGTGGATTACGTGGCTGCGCTCCTGCGTGAACGGAGTTTTGGAGGGGCTTTTTTTGAGGATGGTTCCTTAGTGTGTTTCTGAGCCTCCAACCTTGTAGGGCACGACATTTGTGATTGGATTTATATTATTCCACGCCTTTGCAGAGCCACATTGTGAAGCTGTTGAGCTTGTTTTGGGATATCCTTTCTCTGCAGCAAGGACGCCATCATTCTACATTTTATGTACTGCCCTTAGTTCAGTAAAAGCCAAGGGGACCTCTCTGTCCCAAGGTAATAATATTTATACCTATTTAAGTATTGTGATCACGACCTGTCAGCTGACGTCATTACTGGAGCTTGTGAAAGCCTTTCAATCAAACCAGCCATCGTCCACTAGATAGGGATATTTAGTTTGTATTTGTTAGGATGTTCTCACTTTTCGTTGGCCTTCTCCTTTCTGGACCCTCTCTCCTTTTAGTATGTTTGTGTTGATGACCTTTCTTTAATTGTGTAATTGTTTTCTTTTGCAGGGAGTTTAAGAGTGAGTGTGTATCATTTATTATGGTATTATTGTGGTTCAGGTGTTATTTCTGTCTAAATATTATGTATTAAAATTAAGGAGATTTTTGTGGTACTTTCTTTGTCCCCTTGAGTTGACTTTGCACTCTTGAGTTTGGATACTATTCCACCTTTAGTGGACTTAGTACGTTATGATGGTGAATACTATTTGATAAGTGTAGTGTTTTGTGTGGTGGTCAAAGCCAGCCATCACAAGTGGCGACCGTGACAGGATATTTCGTTCCTGAGTACTCACCAGTGTTTGTGCAAAGTTAATTCTTGGGGTAATTTTTCAGGCAGTGTATTTTCACCTCCTCGGTGTTGTTTTGTGTAAATTTAGTATTTTGTTTGAATAAGTAATCATGGTTGTTAACGTACTAGAACTCCTTAGAGGAGAGGGATGGCAAGAGAGGTTGGCAGAGTTAAATAGGGAAGACTTGGAAATTGTAGCAGAACATTTTGAATTGGAATATGATGTGTCCATAAGAAAGGGTGTATTGCTATTGCTCATTTATGATTATGTTAAAACTGTAAAGACAGGTGGGGAACAAGATGTGAAACCGGATGAAGTAGTGTCTATAGAAATTTTGGATAAGCAGATTGTCCTGAGACAAATGGAATTTGAAATGGAAAAGTTTAAGGCAGGGGAAAGAGAAAAAGAGAGGCAGCATGAGATTGCCATGAGAAACCCAGGTTCTTTTTCCCCCGCCCATTCCCCAAATAGGTTAGTAACTCCTGCTATTAATTTATCGCAGGCTCTCAAATTTGTACCTAAATTTGAAGAAAATAATGTAGCAGAGTTTTTTTGTATCGTTTGAGAGATTGCTGCAAGGTTGGAGTGGCCCCAAGAGTATTGGACCACTCTTATACAAAGTAAATTGGTTGAAGAGCTCAGAGGGTATATGTAACGCTGGAGGAGGATCTATCAGCAGATTATGAGAGTGTGAAGGCTATTGTCTTGAAGGCCTATGAGTTAGTCCCTGAAGCTTATAGGCAACGCTTCCGGGACTTAGAAAAATGTAGGGAACAAACTTTTGTTGAATTTGCCAGGGCAAAGGAACAGTATGCTAGCGATTGGTTCAAGTCCAAGGAGGTGGGAGATTTTGAGAAATTGAAGGAGTTAATGTTGGTGGAGGAGTTTAAGAGGTGTGTCCCGGATAAGCTGAAGGTCCACCTCGAAGAGTTAAAACTCGAGACTGTTCAGGAGGTAGCCATCGCTAGTGACGAATATTGCTTGTCTCATAAGAGTGAGTTAGGGGGAGTAACGACAAATGTGAATTCTGGTTGGGTTAAGATGGGTAGGAATAATAATGCTAATCCTAATAATAATGCTAAGGTGTTTAGTAGAAATAATCAGGGAAAGTAATAATAATCAGGGTAATGCTAATAATAATTTTTCTCCTAACAGAGGCAATAAGCCAAATATATACAATCCAGAGAAATTGAAAACATTGACGTGCTTCTTTTGCAATAAGAAGGGGCACGTAAAGAGTATGTGTTATGCGTTTAGAAAATCTCAAAATGCTAATGTTAGGGCCAGTGATGGGCGTGGAAGAGAGAGAGAGAGAGAGAGCCTACCCCAACAACATCCGCTGATCAATGACTACCTGGTTGTTTTGACAGATATTTGTCCTTCGGTAGTGTCTCCTTCGCCAATTCATCCGAGAAAAGACGAGTGCGTATTTTGCGTGATACCGGTGCAGCTCAGTCTTTGATACTAAGGGAGGCATTACCTTGTATTTTTGTACCCAAAAAGTGGGGAATTTGTGTTATTGGCTGGTTTTCCTGATTCCGTAAAGTCGTATGCTATTGAAAATTTTAATTTAATCTGCCCTTCCTTTGCAGGGAATTTGAAATTGGCCACAGTTGATAAATTCCCGGTTAAGGAGGTTGATGTTGTGTTAGGGAATGATGTGGCTATGAAGAATAATAATTGTCCGATATTGATAAACCCTGATAGTGAAGTAGCAGCAGTTACTCGTTCTAGTGCTAGAATTGTTGACGCTGCAGAGTCAACAATTGATGTAGATTTAAGTAGTTTAGATCGTAGTGATAGCCTAGCTGTAGATCTTGGAATGTTAACGGACAAGTTAAATTGGACTACTGAAGAGCTAATCAAAGCCCAGAAAAAAGTTTCGGGAACTCCCTATCGAGTCAGGGGAGGTGTCTGATATGACTGGTCCCAAATTTAAGATGATTAATAATATTTTATATAGGTTGAGTAGGCCTATGGGGGTGGATAATGTTGATTATGAAATTGTGAAACAGATAATGGTTCCTTTTGGTTACAGGAAGGAGTTAATGTCATTGGTGCACGAAAGTGGTCTGGCCCGCCATTTTGGAATTCATAAAACTTCTTGCAAATTGTTAGGGAATTATTATTGGCCGAAGTTGAAGGCAGATGTAAAGAAGTTTGTCAATAGTTGTGATGTGTGCCAGAGGGTCGGTAAACCCAATCAGCGGATTCCAAAATCACCTCTGTCCTATTCCTGTAGTTTCCGAACCTTTTAAGGAAGTCATTATTGATGTGGTTGGACCATTACCGAAGACGCGTAGTGGTAATTAATATATTTTGACAATCATGGATAGGATGTCTCGATATCCCGAGGCAATACCACTACGTACAATAAAAAGTGTTAAAATTGTAGATGTACTAATTGACTTTTTTACCATGTTTGGGATGCCTAAGATTATTCAATCGGATTGTGGTTCTAATTTTGTTAGCAGGTATTTCAGAGATAAAATGGCAGAGTTAAATATAAAACATGTGACCTCTTCTCCATATCATCCGGAAAGCCAGGGAGCTCTGGAGAAATTTCATCAGACCCTGAAATCCATGATAAAGAAATATTGTTTGATTAATGGTTCTGAATGGGATAAGGAATTACTTTATTTGTTGTTCGCTTTTCGTTCTGTCCCAAGTCAGTCTTTAGGTTTTTCGCCTTTCAGCCTTCTGTTTGGCCATTGTGTTCAAGGTCCTCTTGATGTGGTTCGTGAGTCTTGGGAGGGAGACGTCCCTGAGGTTAATTTATTGGATTATGTGTCTAATCTAGGCGATAAATTAACCAAGGCTTGGAAATTTGCTGGTGAAAACTTATTATGTAGCCAAAAAAGAATGAAGTTTTTCTTTGATAGAAGGTCCAAGGCACGCGACTTTGCGGTAGGCGATAAAGTATTGGTTTTGTTACCCTTCCCAGGGAATCCATTGAAAGCTTCTTTTTCAGGTCCTTGGAAAATTTTGAAAAAAGTAAGTGAGGTTAACTATTTAGTGGAGACACCTCAAAGAAGGAAACCTTTTCAACTGTGTCATGTAAATATGTTGAAGGCTTATATGGAACGGGAAAAAGTCATTCCTGTGGCAACCATTGGGAATACGGTAGATTCTAAGAACAATAACCATTTTTCTTTTTCAGAGGGGGAGAGTATTGATGATAATTGTTTTAATGGATGTGAATGGCGGTCGGATAATAGAAAGTCTTTGGGAAATTTTTCGGGAGTAATTTCACATTTAGGTAAGGAAGAACAAAGGTCTTTGAAAAATTTAGTATCTAATTATAAAGAATTATTTTCGGATGTGCCGGGTAGGACTTCGGTCCTTGAACATGATGTAGAGGTAGGTAGCGTCATTCCTGTGAAACAATCTCCTTACAGGTTGAATCCCTTCAAAAATGAGGTTGTAGCAAAGGAAGTGGATTATATGCTAAAACATGACCTAATTGAACCTAGTCAAAGTCCTTGGTCATCACCTGTTGTATTGGTAAAGAAATCCGACGGTGATTTCAGGTTATGTTTTGATTACCGTAAGTTGAATGAGTTATCTAAATCTGATTGTTATCCATTACCTCGAATTGAGGATTGTATTGATCGAATGTGGAAGGCCAAATACATTAGCAAATTCGATTTGTTGAAAGGTTATTGGCAAGTTCCTCTTTCAAAGCGGGCAAGGGCCCTGTCTGCTTTTGTAACACCACAGGGATTGTTTCAATGTAAAGTTATGCCGTTTGGTATGAAGAACGCGGCTGTCACCTTTCAGAGGTTAATGAATACTTTAGTCCATGGTTTAGAAGGATGTGTTGTGTATATTGATGATATTGTTATTTATAGCGATGATTGGGAAACCCATTTAAAACGTATTAGGGCACTATTTGAGGTGTTGAAAAAGGCAAATTTGGTAATTAATTTAAAGAAAAGCGATTTCGCAAAGGCGAAGGTGGTATATTTGGGTCATGAGGTTGGTAATGGTAAAGTTGCTCCTAAGCAGGCCAATATCGAAAGTATTGAAAACATGGTAGTCCCTAAATGTAGGAGGGATGTCAGAAGATTCCTTGGTTTGAGTGGGTACTACCGAAGGTTTGTTAAGAATTTTTCGGATATAGCCGATCCGTTAACAAATCTCTTGAGAAAGAATATAGCATTTGTCTGGACGAATGAAACGCAAAGGGCTTTTGATAATTTAAAAAGAGTTTTAATTAATTTCCCTGTCTTGAAAGCTCCTGATTTTGACCTTCCTTTTTCCCTTGCCACGGATGCAAGTGACGTTGGTGTAGGAGCGGTGTTGTTGCAGAATGACGAGCAGGGAGTTTCTCATCCTGTCGCATTCTTTTCAAAAAAATTGTCCTCCGCCCAACGTAGGTATTCTACTGTGGAGAAAGAGACACTTGCGTTAATATTCGCTATTAATCATTTTCAGGTTTATCTCTCCTCCTCAGATACACCTATTAAGGTCTTGACAGATCATAATCCCCTGACCTTCATCAGCAGATACAAAAATAAAAATCAACGATTGATGAGGTGGAGTCTCATGCTGCAAGAATGGAATTTAGAATTTTCCCACATCCCAGGAAAAGATAATATTGTTGCCGATTTTCTCTCTCGCAGCGTTGAATATTAGATTATTGACAGAGGGCTATGCAGTTATTAAAGGTAGTATCTGTATCGTTCTAATTGTGGTGTGTGTGCTGTTGAAGTGGGCACGTAGTGAGTAGAAGTAAATGTATATTTAAGATTTATTAATCATGGTTTGTTTACAGAAGACTATAATGTTTTGGGTATAGTATATGGGATCTGTAAGGTTAAAAGGTGAGGGTGATCACTGGTACTTTCTAATGATTGATTAATTAGATGGGTCATGGGCTCACGGGTCTGTAGCACAACACAGTCGTTTTTTAGGCGCTACAGGCTGGTGTATGAGTGGTACCCTAGACTGAGTTAAGGTTAATCTACTAAGGTTTAGAGGTTTCAGGTACGATAAGGTTTATAATAAGCTAAGAAAAGAGATAGGCACTAATCTGGTATTCTGTATTTTCAGGCTAATAATTACGCTTCATCGATTTTGTTTGTTTGTTTGCGCAGGGGAGTCTTGTGGTGGTCTTCTCTGTGTCGTTCGGTATGTGTGTATGTATTGGACACTATGGTGATAAGTGTGATATATAACACTGAAATAGACAGTGGTTTTTGTGATCAACATTTATTGATAGTGAGTGATGTGTATCCCTGAAAAGGAACAGTGTATTGAGTGTGGAAAAGGTTATAGCTTTTGGACTATATATACAGAATCCGGTTGTTAGTGCAATGACTCTTAATTAAGTTTATTAATGATATGAGTGATGTGAAATTTTTAGGTTTGGTACCTATTTATCGAATGGTGATGTTTTGGTTTTCTGGTTTTGGAAAGTTTACTTGTGATTAATTTAGGTTTAAGATTTTTTTTTAGTATTGGTTATATATTGCTATCCTTGTGAGCTGCAAACCTTGGTACTTGCCCCCCCCTCTTTCCTTTTGTTTGTCATGTTTTTGCAGTTTGTTTAATAATCATTTTTGAGTGTTGGTTTAATATTTCAAATTTTTGAGTGTTGGTTTAATATTTCATTATGTGATAACCTGTATGTTGTAATTCAAATCACTTTAAAAAAAAACAAAAAAAATTTTTTTTTTTTTGGTTGGGTGAGGAGGTGTAATATTATTGCTTTATTTTTCTAAATTATTTAAGTTTTTATAGATGTATAAGGTTTAATATACTGTAGACTTATTGTTTACTTTTTTTTGATAGTTTGTCTTTTCACTGGTGGTTATGTTAGTGTTTATAATGGACTAACGGCTGTTTTATATTTTCAAGTGGTGTGGATTACGTGGCTGCGCTCCTGCGTGAACAGAGTTTTGGAGGGGCTTTTTTTGAGGATGGTTCCTTAGTGTGTTTCTGAGCCTCCAACCTTGTACGGCACGACATTTGTGATTGGATTTATATTATTCCACGCCTTTGCAGAGCCACATTGTGAAGCTGTTGAGCTTGTTTTGGGATATCCTTTCTCTGCAGCAAGGACGCCATCATTCTACATTTTATGTACTGCCCTTGGTTCAGTAAAAGCCAAGGGGACCTCTCTGTCCCAAGGTAATAATATTTATACCTATTTAAGTATTGTGATCACGACCTGTCAGCTGACGTCATTACTGGAGCTTGTGAAAGCCTTTCAATCAAACCAGCCATCGTCCACTAGATAGGGATATTTAGTTTGTATTTGTTAGGATGTTCTCACTTTTCGTTGGCCTTCTCCTTTCTGGACCCTCTCTCCTTTTAGTATGTTTGTGTTGATGACCTTTCTTTAATTGTGTAATTGTTTTCTTTTGCAGGGAGTTTAAGAGTGAGTGTGTATCATTTATTATTGTATTATTGTGGTTCAGGTGTTATTTCTGTCTAAATATTATGTATTAAAATTAAGGAGATTTTTGTGGTATTTTCTTTGTCCCCTTGAGTTGACTTTGCACTCGTATTGATGTTTGGATACTATTCCACCTTTAGTGGACTTAGTACGTTATGATGGTGAATACTATTTGATAAGTGTAGTGTTTTGTGTGGTGGTCAAAGCCAGCCATCACAATATATATATGTATATATATACATATATATATATATGTATATATATATATATATATATAAATTTCATACACACACACACACACACACACACACATATATATATATATATATATATATATATATATATATATATATATATATATATATATATATATATATACATATTTTCACTTCACTAAGGTAGAATGCTTTGGGCGGAAGACTTTTTGGAAATTATACAGTAGACTAAGACTTTTAAGACTTCATATACCAACTACGCTAATTGTTAAAATTATATCTGTAAACCAAATCTCAGCCGAGAGAGGGGAAGCATTGATTTTCTATTCTGTACATCTTAATAAAACTCAGGACTGCTTTTCTATTAAAAAAATCTATGAGATGGAGCTAATTACATCTTTTCCAGCTGGTTAGAAAATAGTTCGTCCGACATGTCTTCTTTTAAAGGTTTAATAGCAAGGTGTAGATAAAGGGATGACATTTTAATGCTTAATTGTGAAAACGAAGTGCAAACATTGGATATGAATAACCGATTATTATTATTATTATTATTATTATTATTATTATTACTTGCTAAGCTACGACCCTAGTTGCAAAAGCAGGATGCTATAAGCCCAGGGGCTCTAACAGGGAAAATAGCCTAGTGAGGAAAGGGAACAAGAAAGAAATAAAATATTTTAAGCGCAGTAACAACATTAAAATATGTATTTCCTATATACACTACAAAAACTTTAACAATACAAGAGAAAGAGAAATAAGATAGAATAGTGTGCTCGAGTGTACCCTCAAGCAAGAAAACTCTAACCCAAGACAGTGGAAGACCATGGTACTGAGGTTATGGCACTACCCAAGACTAGAGAAGAATGGTTTGATTTCGGAGTGTTCCTCTCCTAGAAGAGCTGCTCACCATAGCTTAAGAGTCTCTTCTACCCTTACCAAGATGAAAGTAGCTAACGATCAATTACAGTGCAGTAGTTAACCCCTTGAGAGAAGAAGAACTGTTTGGTAATCTTAGTGTTGTCAGGTGTATGAGGACAGAAGAGAATATGTAAAGAATAGGTCAGACTATTTGGTGTATGTGTAGGCAAAAGGAAAATGAACCGTAACCAGACAGAAGGATCCATTGTAGTACTGTCTGGCTAGTCAAAGGACCCCATAACTCTCTAGCGGTAGTATCTCAAGCTACAGTGTGCATGATAGATTTGAATGGATGACATATCAATATGAAATTAGGCCATTTGGAGAATTTTATTATACACGAAAATTGAATTTGAATAGAGGCCCAATGAGGTGAAGAGTTTTTCAATGCTAGATAATTCGTGAGATTATAGCCACAATATCATGCCATTGGATTGTTGTGGGCTTATTGGTAACGTCTCTGCCTGGTGATAGACAGACGGGTTTCGAATCCCGCTCAAACTCTTTAGTTCTTTTAATGTCTGCAACCTAAATAGGTCTACCTGCTGAGTCATCAGCAAGCATTACCTGGCTCTCCCTGGTCCTAGCTTTAATGTCGAGGAGGCTTGGGCACTAATCATAATGATATATGGTCAGTCTCTAGGGTATTGTACTGCTAGCAAGAGCTTTGTCGCTGTCCCTTGCCTCTGCCCTTCATGAGCGATTTTTTAAAACTTTTAAACCTTTAAAAGAACTCTCTCTCTCTCTCTCTCTCTCTCTCTCTCTCTCTCTCTCTCTCTCTCTCTCTCTCTCTCTCTCTCTCTCTCTCTCTCTCTCTCTCTCTCTCTCTATATATATATATATATGTATATATATATGTATATATATATATATATATATATATATATATATATATATATATATATATATATATATATATATATATATGTATATATATATATATATATATATATATATATATATATATATATATATATTTATATATATATATATATATATATATATATATATATATATATATATATATATATATATATATATTGCCAAAGCTTAACAATATGTTAAAGCATCTATGCTCGAAATAAGATATGTCTCTCACATAAATGAAGACCCTATAAACCATTTCTGGTTTCATTGAAATAAAATAGATAGTTATTACTTCGCGGTCTCGAGAAGAGAGGTTGTTATGGAGAGAGATCCGGGCTTGATATATTCATGAATCAAACCTCCGTACAATTAATGTACTCATTTCTCTTCCGTGTTTCAGGCGATTGGGGTGGGAGCTTTCATTTCAAAATTCTAAATCCTAAAAGGTACTTCATAACCCGTTTGTAATAGGCACCGATTGCTATTATGAGGGAAATTCATTCCCTTTGAAGTACAAACATAGATTTTAGAAAAGTAGATATATAATATCAATTGTTTTCGACAACAATCATTTCCTTTTTTTTTTGCATTTGTAAACCTGGATTGGCGAGATAGATCATAGGTCATTCCTACTCACACTTGTTTCCGAAAACATATGATTATTTGATTAAACTATATGAGTGAAATTCTCCTAAACTTCCTTGGAATTAGCGATTGAAAAATTAAAAATCATCTGAAAGTCTGGAAGTTAATTTTAAAGCAAATAAGAGACGCATGTGGAAGGATATTTAAACTGATGAAAATGAACCGTTAAATTTCAGAGATACTCGTACAATAACTTATATATTTAAGATGGGAAAACCATGCATCCTACTGATCTATAGCAATAACACAATCATTCTTTTGAGCATATTACAATGGCTGTTGGTGTTATCAGGAAATGCGTGTAGTAAAGAACAGGGGAAATTGATTGCGAGACAGATATCACAAAGTAATTTTCTCAAGTACACAGTCCGTGAGAGTGAAATATGTCTTTTGCAACAATATTGTAAGGTACTGAAGTACATTAAACCTCTGCCAAATAGTTATGAATTATGAGAATAACACGAAAAAAAAAATGACGAATACAGACTAAAAAAGGTGGCTTTAAACCTGAGTTCGCTTCCTATGGAATACGAGAATAACCAATTTCATAGAATATTGTTGAGTAATAAAACATCCAATACTGTTTTATAAGTATGAAATGAATTATACAGATTCTCTTGTCTGCATCCGTATATATCTATATCTCTATTGAATTAAAATGTGATAGATAATTATTTACCTACGAGTGTTTGTCAATAGTTACAATTCCGACACTGATTCTCAAGTATTTTCTAATTTCTTGTGCATGACGGGAGGAGAGTGATGGAAATGGAGGTACATGGAACGAGAAGGAGAGGGAGACCAAAGCGAAGGTGGATGGACTGTATCAAGGATGACCTTCGATCAAAGGGATTAACCGGTGATGAAGTGTGGGACAGAGGTAGATGGAGAACGATGGCCAGAAAAAATCGACCCCACATATAGGTGGGAAAGGATGCAGACAGAGAAGAAGAAGACACTAGCGTGTCCATTTTTTTTCTACTATTGGCTCTTCAATTCATATGATCTTCCTTCTTTATATTTGCCTATAATCCTCTAATCAGACAATCTCCACATCATAATTTTACCTGATATCATTAATTTCTTTCTTTCTTATCCCATGACTCGATTTTCTCAATCAGATTCACTGATTTTATACCTTACTTCATTTCTATTCTATTTATCCTGTTTTATCCTTCTATTTCTTATCACATTAGTAACAAACTCCTCTTCTCCATTTCCCTAGTGTTCTCTGCACTTCGTTATCATTTTTTCGGCTTCCCCTCTCTTTCTCTTTATCATCCTTTCTCACTCCCTTCCCTCTTCTTTGCCAAAGATAGAAATTGGTGACAGTACATTTTGTTTACAAGATGTGAAGTTATGTCGACAGAATAATAATAGTAGGACCCCAATTTTCCCCATTCCTCACTTATCCCTTAAAATGCAGGACAAAATCTCTTATTCATGGGAAAAAATGTAACTTGATAAAGGCCTCATATATATACACATATATATATATATATATATATATATATATATATATATATATATATATATATATGTAAATATCACCCACGAATGGCATTTAATACCGAATTCTATCTTGGGAATATATATCCACGTGTGCTTGTGATATATGTTCATATATATGTATATATATATATATATATATATATATATATATATATATATATATATATGTATGTATATATATATATATATATAGTTGTTAGGAAAACCTTACATTATTTTCCAGACCAAATACTGTTTCTCTATGGAAAAATAATATATATCCTTAAGGATTTTCTTTTTCGTTGAGTAGGGATAAAAGATAATGGAAAAATCAAATCTCTTTAATCATTAATAACAGAAGAAAAACATATAGAAAAAAAATGAGACGTATGGCATCAGTTATTCTTCCCGGAAAAAAGATATTAACATTTCACAAATGGATACCATTCAACTCTTTAAGAATGAAAGATACCCTAATAGGATTTACCAATGCAGGAAAGTAAATAGAATTTATACCGCAGTAACATGACAGAGATATAAGATCAGTGTTAATGTATGGATCAGAAACTTGGGCTTTAAGACGAAAAGAGGAAGCAAAGATTGAGGAAAAAATGAGATGAGAACGCTAAGTTGGATTATGGAAATATAATTACTTGAAAGATTAGGAAATGATGAAATAGGAAGAATGGCAGGTGTAGTAAAGATTGCAGAGATAATGAGTGTCTCGACCGAAATGGTGTGGGAATGTATTGAGAATAGATGATGGAGAGGGAGTGAGGAGGGCTTGGGAGTAACCTATTAAGGGGATTTCGTAATGATCTTATTTTGAATGACAAGTACTGTATTAAGTGTTATTAAAATCATGGTTGTTTTGAGATTTCTCCCCTTTAAAGTATAAAGTACGTGGGAGACAGAGAATTAGATGGCGAGATAAAGTGAAGGATGGTATGGAGAGAGGAGGTTAGGTGGAAGAGGATGCCTTTCATAGCAGGTGTTGGAGTGAACGCATCAGCAACCGACCCCTTAATGTAGGGTTAACGGTAGGAAAGAAGATGGAAAAAAAATCACTACTAGCACTCTTGTATTAACCCTTTCGCTCCCAGTGGTGAATTCAACCAAACTATTGATGTAGCAAAATCTTTCAAGACCACAAAAAAATACTACCACAAAAAAAATACTACCTTCTTGATATTTATTGGAAATCTCTCATGAACACCTTTCCAATAAATACCAACTTGATGTGATTTGGGTGATTTTGAAATGTTTACCAGTTTTTCATATATTCATTAAGTCACTCATGGCAGTGATAGGGTTAATCAAAAGAAGAAAAGGGAGTTTTTTGCCCCGTCTTACCTAGAAATGGAAGAAGCAATTGCATTTCCATGAGAAATGACTCAGAGCAGCATCGCCCGGAGGCGAGATGATATACGCAGGCAGTAAATTTATAAAATAGTGAAAGGAAGGCTTTCTTTTCTTTGCTTTAAGCGCCTCTGTATTTCATCAGACAATTTATGCTTCGTAGATTGATTGCAGCCTAAGATTTGTCGTTTTCGTACTGGTTGAATGATTATGGTACTTGCGAGAAATATTTATGTACCCTCTTTTATGATATACAATATCGTTTCAACACTAGCCAATGGGGGAGAAATATACTAAATGCATCATTTCATGGAAAAATTTATATTTCATGCATCCAAGAAGCACTATAAATATAGACCAGCCTGCAGTACTATGGATTTGCAGCAGTTTAATCATATCATCAACGACAATCAGAACGATATTAAAAAATGATTAATCATGCAAAACTTAGATTGTAATATTATTCATTGCATAAATTAGGTTGTATTGAAAACAGTATATTTTTTTTTTCTTTTTTTAATTTTGGTGGCACCCTCGCAAAAATGTTTCAAACAGGCATATTCATAGCATATAAGCTGATAATTATCCTCGTTCTATAACAAATTGAAAGCCTAATGGCATTTATAGTCGGGGAAATACGAAACCTTTTACATAATAGAAAATATACCAGATTAGAGATGAGATTAATGTCATGCCTACTTTCACGGACACCAACAAATGTTATCTATTTTACGGAAGTATTTGATAACTAATTTCCAAAACCATGAAAGTTAAGTGTCTTTATAACTAAATAATCTTAAAAAGCTTTTGTCATAGGCTTATTAATCAACTCTCATGGAGAATATAATTAAATTTCAATTTTAATGGCAAACATCTGATTTCATTCGGAATATGCACATTGGAAGGATAGCTTAATGGTTGAGTCGATTCAAAAAATATAAACAGTGTTGATTCAAGCCCCAAGATAAAAAAAAAAGAATTTCTATATACAAATTTAATGTCTGTTTGTATATCTACTGGTATCATTCGATGCATATTTTCTTATATAAAAAACTGTTGTTTTGTGTTGCATATTGCAATAGTGTCGCAATCCATGCTTATATAAATCGATATGTACAACCTAAAACCACATAATAAACATTGATATTTCTCCCAATTAGACAGGCAATGATTTTTTTTTTTAATTTGTATTAAAATGTCATCAGTTTAACGATTACATTAATATACAATAATGAAAAGACGGGGCATAGTTTGCTTAGATAATTTCTATTTTATTATTATTAATTTCTTTTCGTATTTGATATATATGCAATAACCGTGGGTGGTTAAGCCAATTAGCAACATTAAAAATATTTTTTTTTTCATAAATCAGCGCATCAAGCATATAATACACAACAGTAATCATCGAGTTTTAAGATAATTATTTGACTTTATACTCATATTCATCAATAAAAGTTTCCCGTTAAAAACTAAAGACGGTTTAATAGCCATAACCCTCAGGGACTTAGCCATTAAATGCCAGCATATAGCGCCATTCATCTCTTTTCGCTAAAATGGGTCACTGCTTCGAGACAAACTTTATAATTCCAAAGAGAATGAAATGGTAAAAATATTTCCGAAGTTGTTTCGAGACAAACTTTATAATTCCAAAGAGAATGAAACAGCCAAAACATTTCTAATGTTGTTTTGAGACAAAATTTATAATTCCAAAGAGAATGAAACGGTCAAAACATCTCCAATGTTGTTTTGAGACAAACTTTATAATTCCAAAGAGAATGAAATGGTCAAAATATTTTCAATGTTGTTTTGAAACAAACTTTATCATTCCAAAGAGGTTGTAATGGTCAAAACATTTCCAATGTTGTTTTGAGACAAACTTTATAATTCCAAAGAGAATGAAATGGTCAAAATATTTCCAATGTTGTTTTGAAACAAACTTTATAATTCCAAAGAGGATGTAACGGTCAAAACATTTCCAATGTTGTTTTGAGACAAACTTTTTAATTCCAAAGAGAATGAAACTGCCAAAACATTTCTAGTGTTGTTTTGAGACAAACTTTATAATTCCAAAGCGAATGAAACGGTCTAAACATTTCCAATGCTGTTTTGAGAAAAACTATATAATTCCAAAGAGAATGAAATACAGCCGGTAATAATCTATTTATATTTCTAATTGTTACAATGAAGAGAATACAAACGATATGAATGTGATTTCAATTATAATAAATTTACATTTAATGGTCTGGTGCTGATGAAATTATTGTCAACTAAACACCCGATGTGCATTGAACTAATTAAGCGGATGGGTAGTTTCATAATTACATCCATGTTAATGACTAAATACTATAGTAATTTGAAGTCATTTGGGGACAAAATGTGATGTCAATTTTATATTCGAATACCGAGACCTTGTAATATATTCACATTTGAATTCAAGGTATCAAAAATGTTTTTTTTTTTTTTGGTTAGAAAATCTGAAATAAAAAAAAAAAGTATTTATTCCCTTTTTTATTCGTTTTAAATATGCGGATCACAAACTGTACAAAATCATTTTATTATTATTATTATTATCATTATTATTATTATTACTTGCTAAGCTACAACCTAAATCGCAAAAGCAGGATGCTATAAGCCCAGGGGCTTCATAAAGGATAATAACCCAGTGAGTATAGGGAACTAGCAAAAATAAAATATTTCAAGAAATATAACATCAAAATCGATATCTCCTATATAAACTATAAAAACTTTAACAAAAGAAGAGGAAGAGAAATAAGATAGAATACTATGCCCGAGTGTACCCTCAAGCAAGAGAATTCTAACCCTTTAAAATTATTCATGTAAAGTTCAATGTGATTCTTCTATTTCCTAAATAAAAAAAAAAAACAAGGAAAAGATTATATAACATCATTAAACTCTCTTTGGCATTAGATCCACTTCGATGACTCATGTAATTTTGTCTTTTTGGTTTCGTGTCATTTTGTACAAAGGAGGTTCATGTCATGTAATTTTCATAAGAGAGAGAGAGAGAGAGAGAGAGAGAGAGAGAGAGAGAGAGAGAGAGAGAGAGAGAGAGAGAGAGAACCAGTGTCACATGAATATCTATTGGTAAAGTTACTGAATCTCTTAAGATCACTAAGGAAGTCTCATGAGACATTCATGTAAAACATGAACGTATATTTCAGCTTTATGAAGCGAAGCCTTTATTATTTTTTTTTCTTTTTTTACTTCTGTCCCAATTCTTAAAACTACAGAGAAAAT
>NC_090725.1:309727488-309734988 GCF_036898095.1 Palaemon carinicauda | reverse complement strand
AAAAAAAAATTATCAGTCTCCTATTTATGAACAAATGGCAATAAGGAGGATAAGTAATATAAGAAATATAAGTCATACAGAGATTCAGTTCCATATAAGGAATTTGATTACTTGGGTGAATATTTTAGATTAAATACAAATAATTGGAACTATACAGTCAATAACTGATTGACCTTGTTTTCAGACTCATTATAACTGTTTTCCACGTTGGTATTAAGAGGTGGCCTATTGGAAACGTCCCTTCCTGGCGATCGCCAGACTGAGGTTCAAGTCCCACTCAAACTCGATACTTTTTGGTAATGTGTGCAACCTCTTCATCCTTGGGAACTAAGAATAGGGAGTTTTGGAGAGCCTATATGTCTATTTGCTGAGTCATCAGCAGCCATTGTCTGGCCTTCTTTGGTCCCAGCGTGTGTGGAGAGGGGCTTGGGCGCTGATCATATGTATATGTGGTCAGTTTCTAGGTCATTGTCCTGCTTGATAGGGCAATATCACTGCCCCCTGTCTCTGCCATTCATGAGCAGCCTTTAAACCTTTAAATCTTTAAACACCTACAAAAACTAATAGTCGCTGCTGTTATTATTATTATTATTATTATTATTATTATTATTATTATTATTATTATTATTATTATTATTATTATTATTATTTCTAGCTACAATACAACCCTTGTTTGAAAACCAAGTTGGATGCAATAAGCCCAAGGGCTCTATCGGGGAATATATATATATATATATATATACTGCATATATATAATATATATATATACATATATATATATATATATATATATGTGTGTGTGTGTGTGTATATATATGTATATATTTATATATATATAATATATATATATATATATATATACATAGTATATATATATATATATATATATGTATATATATAAATATATATATATATATATATATATTATATATATATATATTACTCAAATAGCTTATCCTTAAAATCTATAGCACTCTTTCTTACAGTAACATTCGTCATACTGATTTTTCATTGATACAGAGGAGTTGACCCTTAACCTTTTAATAATATCCCATCTTTTTATCCATACACATGCAGTTTCTTACCAATCTTCCACACACAATAATAAGTCTCTCTCTCTCTCTCTCTCTCTCTCTCTCTCTCTCTCTCTCTCTCATATGCACACAGAACCCCATTTAATTCAACGCCACAGAATTATTATGAGCTAAATAAAAGGATACATACTTAAAATATAGTGATTTATTATTATTATTATTATTATTATTATTATCGACGTCATTATCATAATCATCATCATCATCATTATTATTATTATTATTATTATCATTATTATTATTATTATTATTAGAAACATTGTTAAGCGGCTATCCTGTGAATTCAACTAAAAAAGAATACTAATCTACATAATGTATGATAGTTAAGAGTAATTTAATTAGTCTTGCCCGTTAAATATAGACGTTAATTATATGCCGTTAATTAGAGAACACGACTGGGTACGTTAACACAAGGTTAATGCGCTTGTTATGTAGATTAATTAGAAGTCTTATTATGAAAATGATTTCTCGTATGATGAAAATTATGAAACCTTTGGACAACAGAATTGACATACTAAATCATTATATTACATTGCTTCCATAAAAAATAAATCAGATAATTATATGCCCATGATATACACAGGCTGATATACTGTTTATGTGACAATGTAAATTATTCCATCCTAATAATTGTTAAAATATATATATTTAGAAAAGTACCCAGAGAGTGCAGACCTCCGCCAAGGCAGGCTATCTCCCTTAAGCCCTATTGTCATTGCAATAAACTGCTAGGTGTATAACTCGTGGAGTCGAGGCAAGTTTGAAGTCTGTGTGTCAACCTTTGTGAACTAAGGGTTAAGGTTAGGATTAATTCGCTCGACCTTGTGCTCGACCTTGACCTTGTTCTTTGACTTAGGATTTTGAATTACTTTTACGTCTCAACATAGCAATTAAACCCGGAATGTTTCACTACTCTGAGAGTAAAATTGTGGACAGGAAGTTGTTCATAAGCAAACAAAAAGACAAGCGGACAAAAAAGGGCGAAACCATAACCTTGCAATTGATGCTTTTCTGTATCATACCCGAATAGTAATTCAGGAAAACAATCAATTTTATTGCTGCTTAGAGAACTCTGATATAACTCCCTCACGATACATTAAAGGCGAAAATGATTTATTGGCCAATCATACCAAATTAGATCTCTCTCTCTCTCTCTCTCTCTCTCTCTCTCTCTCTCTCTCACACACACACACACACACACATCCCAGACCATCCTAGACTGGAAGATACAAAATACACCGGAAGATGCATTAGCAACTATCTGTTGGATATACGAGGTGCCTCACACTGAGGGACCTGGGGGAACGCAAACATAGAATAGGCAATAAGGTAAGTCTCTCTCTCTCTCTCTCTCTCTCTCTCTCTCTCTCTCTCTCTTCCCAGACCATCCAAGACTGGAAGATGCAAAATACACCCGAAGATGCATTAGGAACTCTCTGGTGGATATACGAGGTGCCTCACACTGAGGGACCGGGGGGAACCCAAACATAGAATAAGGCAATAAGGTAAGATTCTCTCTCTCTCTCTCTCTCTCTCTCTCTCTCTCTCTCTCTCTCTCTTAGAGAGTGAGAATGGATGAATGAGTGATATTGCTTGTGGGTACGTTGGGATATTTATTTTGACAGCAGATGGACAAGGTAATTAACGTGGAACACTGGAATTCGAAGATGAAAAAGAGAAATGAAATTTACCTGGAAACTGTACTGTATTTACTCAAATGGTTCAAGTTAAGAAAATCTAATGAAAATATATTATGTATTTATGGAACAATGTTTTCTAGCCTGACCAAAAACCAATTTTACAATGATTTGCAATTAAACATAAAATCTCTTACATAAAAATACATGCTGTATTTTTTTGTCAAATTTAGACAGAATTATAACTATGGTATATCAAGTTGGTGTTTAAAATGACAACATATTAATCCATCATATTGATTGCAGAAGATAACTCTCTCTCTCTCTCTCTCTCTCTCTCTCTCTCTCTCTCTCTCTCTCTCTCTTATAAAGCTGTAGGCATTGGGAAGTCCTTTAACTAACGCTGCATAAGCAATCATATATCAGAAATTGTATAAACTAATTAACTCTCCCTTCATTCCATATCCATTTACTTTTATCCATCGTCCATAATTATACAGGATAGGAGAGGAGAGAAGCCATAAAGGAATTATAGAGAAAGCAATTTCCTTTCTCTGAAAATTGGATCAGTTATGAATGCTAAATGTTTTGGCGAATGACTGGTTCAACAAACATTGCAACAAGTCTGATATCAAAAATAATTTTCGTGTTTCCGTTTTTGAAAAGTTCTTGATTAATTTTAGAGATTTCATTCGTAATTTTTTTTTTCTTAATTCTATAAATATATATATATATATATATATGTATGTATGTATGTATGTATGAATATATATATGTATGTATATATATATACATATACTGTATATATATATATATATATATATATAAATATATATATATATATATATATACATACATATATATATATAGATAGATAGATAGCTAGATAGATAGATAGATAGATACAGATATAGATATATAGATATATATATATATATATATATACATATATACACACACATATATATATATATATATATACACATATATATATATATATATATGGTGTATGTATGTATATATATACATATATATATATATATATATACATACATATATGAATAAATATATATATATATATATATATATGTATATATATATATATATATAGATAGATAGATAGATAGATAGATAGATATATACATACTTATATATATAGTGAGAGAGAGAGAGAGAGAGAGAGAGAGAGAGAGGGGGGGGGGGGATTTCCGATAAAAAACCTAGAGACAAAAGTATTTTTGCATACGTGTTTTACAATTAAGACAGTAAGTAGATATGTTTGCTTAAACGTTTTGGAAATACAACCCTCGGTACGGGTAAACAAGAACCGATTTGAGCTTTCTGAAAAATGGTTCAATGCAACTATATTCCCTTAATGAAAAAGGTTAAATAAAGGAAGTCTTCAGTAATAATATAGAGGGATAAATGGAAGCATTTGGTATGAACCTATGATCTGAAAGGAACACTTAACGAAGGAATTTGTTCAGTTAATTGAGCTTTGCAGTAATCCTCGCAGTAGGGGATTTCGCAAATGGTCTGGAAAGGTTTCGTGGATATCAGGGGATTAATTCTTGATGCCATGAGCTATTTCATGGAAATTTTGTGGGATGGAGCGGGTGATATTAATCTCTTCTTTATTTCTAAAGGCTTAAAAAAAGAAAAAATGATACTATCTGTTATTTACGGAAATGGAATCTAATCAGTTCAACGCTCTTTCTGTTAAAGGAAACCTAAGGGAGTTGCAGTTTGCATGACTACTTTTATTTCCTTTGAGTGCCTAAAAGTAGTTGCAGTTGGCATGACTACTTTTATTTCATTTGAGTGCCTAAAAGTAGTTGCAGTTGGCATGGCTACTTTTATTTTCTTTTAGTGCTAAAAATAGTTGCAGTTTCCATGACTACTTTTATTTCCTTTGAGTGCCTAAAAGTAGTTGCAGTTGGCATGACTACTTTTATTTCCTTTGAGTGCCTAAAAGTAGTTGCAGTTTTCATGACTACTTTTATTTACTTTTGTGCTAAACATAGTTGCAGTTGACATGATTTCTTTTATTTTCTTTTGGTGCTAACATAGTTGCAGTTGGCATGACTACTTTCATTTCCTTTTGGTGCTAAACATAGTTAGTTGGTATGACTACTTTTATTTCCTTTTGGTGCTGAACACAGATGCAGTTGGCATGATTTCTTTTATTTCCTTTTGGTGCTAAACATAGTTGCAGTTGGCATGACTACTTTTATTTCCTTTTGGTGCTAAACATAGTTGCAGTTGGCTTGACTACTTTTATTTCCTTTTGGTGCTAAACATAGTTGCAGTTGGCATGACTACTTTTATTTCCCTTGAGAGCTAAAAAAAAATGGTTGCAGTTGGCATGACTATTTTTATTTCCTTTCAGTGTTAAATTTAATTGCAGTTGGCATGATTACTTTTATTTCCTTTCATTGTTAAAATATAGTCGTGGTTGGCATGACTACTTTTATTTCCTTTGAGTCCTAAAAATATTGTTGCAGTTGGAATGACTACTTTTATTTCCTTTGAGTGCTAAGCAAAATGTTGAAATTAGTATGAATATTTTTTTACTTTTTTAGTGCTGAAAAAAAAAAATGTTTAATAGCTGGCACAACTACTTTTACTTCCTTTGAGTCCTGAAAATATAGTTACAAATTGGCATGACTACTTTTATTTCGTTTGAGTGCTAAAGAAAAAAGTTGCAATTGGCATGACTACTTACATTTTTTTGAGTGCTTAAAAATAGTTGAAGTTTGCATGACTACATTTATTTCCTTTGAGTGCAAAAAAAAAATAGTTGCAGTTTATTACTGCATGGCATTCCATTCATTATGCTCGCAATCATCTGAACACTAAACAGTGACATGAAGAGATATAAAAGGCTTTAATCCACACACTCATTAAGGATGTCTTCTAACTGGGACTCCACGTTTACCCCAATAGAATTTTATTAATTTCTGCCTCTTCGTCAGCCTCGAAATTTGCCTCCTCCCTTTGGTGGGTGTGAAATTGGCTGCCTCCTCCAAGGGGGAAGCGTCAGGTGGAAAAGCCCTTTGATTCCTGTTCCATTACACGCTGACAGAATGCAATTACTCTTGCAAAACGCACAAGGGGGGAGTTTAAATAAACCCCCTCTACCCCCACCCCCACCTCCCACCCCTATTGGATCCTCTGTAGGAATGTCCCTGGAAATCTTACGTCTTTTGGAGAAGGAAGTTCGTTTGAGTTGGGGACTTAGATCTTTGTGGCCAAAATTTTAAAAGTTTCAGACATTAAGATTCTTGGTTCACCAGATTCAGTTAACTTCTATTTTTTTTTGCAATGTGTATAATTTTTGTTTATTTGCAGATATTCATATACAAATTTCTTTTTAATAATAATAATAATAATAATAATAATAATAATAATAATAATAATAATAATAATAATAATAATAATAATAATAATAATAATAATAATAATGATTCACCAACCAGATTAGAAAGATCTTCGCACATTCTGGTCACAGCTGGATAACATTTCAAGAATACTGTGTATTATCGAGCCTTATGAAGGAGAAGGAAAGACTGATAAAATTTACCCCATACTTAGTAATACATACTGGGTGGCACAGTCTGGGAAGATTTGAATGCAAATTGAAACGTGATACTCAAAAAATCTGGACTTTATGCTTTTTATCCACCATAATTATCATTGTTGTTGTTGTTTTTGTTGTTGTGGTTATTGTTGTTGAAACAATCTAAGCTACAACCCTTGTTAGAAAAGCAGGATGCCAATAGGGGAAAATAGCCCAGTGAGGAATGGAAACAAGAAAATAAATAAACTACAGAAGTATTAATGAAAAATAAAAATTAAAACTTTTAAGAACAGCAACAACTTTAAATATGATCTCTCCTATACAAACTATAAAACTTCAAAATAACAAAGGAAGAGAAACCAGATAGAATAGCATGCCCAAGTTTACCCTCAAGCAAGAGAACTCTAACCCAAGACAGTGGAAGACCATGGTACAGAGGTTACGGCACTACCTAAGACTAGAGAACAACGGTTTAATTTTGGAGTGTCCTTCTCCTAGAAGAGCTGCTTACCATAGCTAGAGAGTCTCTTCTACCCTTACCAAGAGGAAAGTAGCCATTGGATATTCGTAATTTATTTCTTTCGGGGAGCTATTAGTCAATAGCATAGACAAAATTATTTCAGGACTAAATTGAAGTAACCTTTTCCAACATAGAAGCTGAACTATTTCTTTTAATCGAGCACGACTTCTCAAAGCAGAGGAAGAAATAAAAAGAAATATGATATAAGGTTACAAAAATCACAAATGAAAATCGTTACATAATCTGATATTTCGAAAAAAGGCAAACAAATTCTTTGAATAATTCTATAAAACTCAGTAATGGGTACATAATCCCCTCGATTTTGAAAATGACTTTTCCGATTGTTAATCCAGAGATTTAATCATGATTACTATAAGAGATGGAATGTATCGAGTATAAAATCTAGGCTATCAAATATAAAAGAATCAATAATGAAAAAATTCAATGACTTTTCGAAATAGATATTACAATGGCATTCTATTTTTGGTTTCCGAAATTATTATAACAATATGAAATGTAAAAATGAAAACAAGTCTTGAATATAGATCTGATCATTTCTATTACGGATAATTTCAGGATTATTCTCATTATTGTCGAATCATCTACATTTCCTGCAAATATGCAACATGCGTGGGTACGAGTCGTACAAGGGAATTAATTTTTCATAAT
>NC_090725.1:309709988-309722488 GCF_036898095.1 Palaemon carinicauda | reverse complement strand
TTTATCCCTACATCAGGCAGTGTTTATTTGACAGACCGGTTTTTACGATCGCATACCATAGCAATAATCAACTACAGTTACTGCCAGTAGGCCTAACCTTTGACATAATATTCCAACTACAGGGTAGTAGTTTACACAGGTATCCTCAGTGGGACTAGTCTTTCGCTAAAATGAAGGACTATAAGGCAGTAGCTGTCCTTTTAGTCGTTTTTCTACGGCATGCAGAACATAAGGTGCTAGTATATATATATATATATATATATATATATATATATATATATATATATATATATATATATATATATATATATATATATTATTTATACATATATATCTATATATGCATATGTATATGTATATGTATATATATATATATATATATATATATATATATATATATATATATATACATATATATATATAATTATATATATATATATATATATATATATATATATATATATATATTTACATGTGTGTGCGTATGTATATATATATATATATATATACATATATATATATATATATATATATATGTATACATATATATATATACATATATATATATATATATACATATATATATATATATATATATATATATATATATATATATATATATTATATATATGGGCAAACAGTTACAAGGAGAAAGTAATGGATATCAAATGATACCTGGGATACTATTAAAAGGAGGACAAAGACAGAAACTGATTGTTGAAAGTTTTCGAGGAAGCAATTTAGTCAATTAAATGAGTAAAATATGTTGAAGGCATTAATACAATATGCATCACATGATTCTTTTAACTGATTTTTAATACTAATTGTTTCGAAAAGTTACTATCGATTAAAATGTCTTATGTAATTAATTAAAACAAATATTACCATAACTGCTGGGTTTTGGGTCACTGCTCTTCTTGGCAATTTCAGTAATATAGGAAATATTGATGTTTTCATCCATGTGGTAGTTCCCATGATGGTTTTAAACAACTCACATTTCAAATTGCTTTGATGATATATTTCATAATCTATCTTAAAGTGTAACGAACTAGAGAATAACATGACAATGTTAAATTACTGCATTAAACACGAGAAATCGTTTTTTGTTGTATATTCAAAATTGTGAGGTTTTTCAAATTCATCTTACTTGTTCACTGAATATTGCTTGAGGGTACACTCGGCCACACTATCCTATCTAATTTATCTTGTTTCGTTAAAGTTTTTATAGGCTTATATAGGACATATCTATTTTAATGTTACTGTTCTTAAAATATTTTATTTGTCCTTGTTTCCGTTCCTCACTGGGCTATTTTCCCTGTTGGGCCCCTGGGCTTATAGCATCCTGCTTTTCCAACTAGGGTATTAGCTTAGCAAGTAATAATGAATAATAATAATAATAATAATAATAATAATAATAATAATAATAATAATAATATTACATGCGTTTGTGCATCGAATTGTCGTTTAAATAGGTCTACGTGTAAATAATTTTGAAATAATCTCTAGTTTTTATTCCACAAAGCATTTAAGCCCATGGAATTAGTGGATATATACAAATTCCAGACAGGGGAATACTGAAATTCACAATATCTTACACCCATCTTACAATAATGAATATCTTAGCAATTACAAGCTACTAAATCAAACTGACCTCTTCAAAGGATACATTCGGATTGTGTTTAACGAAGGGAGATGAGGGGATTAACTCTTATGTAATAGAGATGCAGTAATTTCGATTCAAATACAAACACTTGAAATTGACAGGAATATATATAGACGCAACTGGCGAAGTCTATCCGAGGCCCTTTGCGTCAATAGGAGGGGGAGGAGGGAGATGATAAATGTATACAGACTGAGAATTTCTCTGTTTTTAGGATTTTACCTTTTTAAAAAAAAGTATAGTATTTTTTAGATAAAACTTAAATTTCTATTTATCAAATATTTTTTACCTCAATTTTGTTTACATGTTATCCATTATATCTAATATATATATATATATATATATATATATATATATATATATATATATATATATATATATATATATATATATATATATAAGTTTCTTCTCGATGTTAACTGGGCCAGCTCTGTAGAATCAAGTTGACTATTAGCTGGTTAATCGCTTTTGATATTAATACACTGCACTATTTTTTTTATAATTTTTTTATATTCTATCAATACATTTGAATTCCTTTCAAGGTATGTTACTCACGAGGGTAGAGTGAAATCAACATCAAAAACAAAGTCTGGCTTGATATCGAAAAGTTTGCAAGTCCAATGTTTTAGTACTACTGCATACCACTAAGAAACCACTACATCCATGGAGTTTTTTTTTCACTAATTGTTACTTCCAAAAACACGTTTGGCCTTAGCTACACTTATCATTTCACATTTTGCTCTCCTAATCTGTCAACATTGTCAATGCTCTACATTCAACAAATCTTCAAAATACTCTCTTCATTAAAACGCAAATGCATCTACATCTGGCAGTTTTTCTATAGTCGTATTTCTCGAGGGGTTCTTACTATCTCCACATTGTCTTCTATTTAAAGGACGTGCTTTTCTCCTTTAAATTCATAGGTCTATACATAAAGTAAACTCGCTCTCTCCACATTTTCTTCTACTCAAAGGATTTGTTTTTTCTCCCTAAAATTCATAGGTCTATACATTAAGTAAACTCACTCTCTCAACATTTTCCTTTAATAAAGGACTTGTTTTCCCCCTAAAATTCTTATTGAGCATGTCCATCCGCTTCTCTTTCTAGCTATCTTTTTCTATCCACTTAATTTTAGTATCTTATCTATCTTCTTCTATGCCTATGCTTTTCTATCCTTTTGATGTGGAACCAAACTTTCAGTAATTTCCATTTTCCTTTACCAAATCTTCTGTTTCATCTCGTCTATCTTTTTTTTTCATATCTTGCTGGGGAAAGTAAATCTCGCGAGTGGATTGTTATTTACCACTACCGGACTTAAACCAGCAAGGAAAAACGCAAACCTCATTACCAATGGTCCTATTAAACCCCCCCAAATTTTGAAGAATCCTCATCTAGTTCAGGAAAAAACTATTATTACTCGAATTACTACGCAAAACGGCTATAAAAGTGCTCACTGAACCATAGAATAAGAAATTTACACTTATTTTCAGTTTACTTGTTAGGATAACACTGACGCAGGTTTATTCTGGGGTAAAAAAGAAATCTAAAATGAAATTTACATCCATAAATCTGGCAGCAGCCGTGTAGCTGATAACACTAGAAAAACAATTCAGGGAGTTAATATTTCAACAAACAAAATAAAACTCAATTTGATCAGATTATTATTGGCTATTATATTACAAAACACAGTATAGTAAGTTAAAAAACACAAGTATTTGCCTATCTATAACAATCATCACTGAGCAATTTACAACATTTCTATGTATTGCCTCCACAAGCAATATGAGTTTTATTAATTAAAAACAATCGATATATCTAAGAGGCATTTTGGGTTTTATGAATTAAACACCTTCAATATAATCTAAGAGACAACAGGCTGCCGTATAGAGTCCAAATAATTGCTATGGAATATATCAAAACCAAATTACATTTAATAACACATCTAATAGTCTGGAGCTGTGGAAATTCATGCTAATTGCTTTAAGCAGCCAACGTACATCAAGTTAATTAAGGACATAATTGATGTCATGTAAATTAATACTTGAATTTAAATAATCAGCGGAAGGAATTCGTATATGATGTATGATGGAACATCAAATATGTTCTTGAATGTGACAGCCAAAAAGAAAAATAAATAAAAAAGCAAACAAATAAAAAGTACCCCTAAAATATAAGAAAAACAGCCAAAAAAAAACAGAAATAAAAATTAAATAAATAAAAAGTACCCCAAAGATGGATGGAAAAATTTATTGGCAGGCATTTTGGAATGGCAAATTTACACAAATGACAATATATAAATCTAGTATTACTCTACTTGTATTTAAAAATGAATGTTAAGTATTTCCCATATAGTCTGCAAAAATTTCTCATCATCATCTCCTGAGCCTATCGACGCAAAGGGCCTCGGTTAGATTTCCCCAGCCGTCTCTATCTTGAGCTTTTAAATCACTGCTATTCCACTCATCACTTCCTACTTCCCGTTTCATAGCCCTCATCCATGTAGGGCTGGGTTTATGATAAAACATTCAAAAGCAAAGGAGTCTCCATGAAAATATTTTCAATACCTTATCAAAACAAGATATATATATGTATGTATATACAGTATATATATATATATATATATATACATATATATATATATATATATATATATACATATATATTTATATATATATATATAAATATATATTTATATAAGTATATATATATATATATATATTGTGCTGAGGTAAAAGGTTTCTCTCTCTCTCTCTCTCTCTCTCTCTCTCTCTCTCTCTCTCTCTAAATGTACGTGCGTTGTCATAAAATGAACGATTTCCCAGTGTGTTAATATGGAATGAAAAATATACCGGTATTCATTTTCAATTACTGAGCTAACAATGCTTCCATCTCTCTCTCTCTCTCTCTCTCTCTCTCTCTCTCTCTCGCTCTCTCTCTCTCTTCAAGTAGACATTTATCCAATATCAGTTTATTAATAGGGATTCACCACCTGCAAATACGTCTGTTACTACATCACAAACTTCAGATTTTCTGTCCTACAAATTTTTCCTCATCCAATTTCCTTCCAACACCTTTTCGCTTTCAAATTTGGGTTAAAGGCAACATCTGGACATTATTGACTCGTGTCCCGGAAACTTAACTTCAAGTAGGAGAGAAAATCTCGATACCAGAAGGTTCTCTTTTGTGTGTCCAAAGTATGAATTGAAGCTTATTTAATTACGTGAATCACCTCAAAGAAAAATCTATTTGCCCATCGATCTGGAAGTATTGGAAGAAATCAATGCCCCTAGAACAAATGTGTCTGTTTTTTTTTAATTAATTTATCACCTGGAAGTATTGGAAGAAATCATTGCATCTGTAACAAATGTGTAATTTTTTAAAATTAAGTTACTTTCTATGATTAACTTTCTACAACGAGGAAGGATTCATCTAGAACAAATGTGTAATTATTTAAAAATTAAGATACTTTCTATGATTAACTTTTTACAAAGAGGAAGGATTCATCTAGAACAAATGTGTAATTAATTTAAAAATTAAGTTACTTTCTATGATTAACTTTTTACAAAGAGGAAGGATTCATCTAGAACAAATATGTAATTATTTAAAAATTAAGATACTTTCTATGATTAACTTTTTACAAAGAGGAAGGATTCATCTAGAACAAATGTGTAATTATTTAAATATTAAGTTACTTTCTATGATTAACTTTCTACACAGAGGAAGGATTCCTCTAGAACAAATGTTTAATTATTTAAAAATTAAGATACTTTCTATGATTAACTTTTTACAAAGAGGAAGGATTCATCTAGAACAAATGTGTAATTATTTAAATATTAAGTTACTTTCTATGATTAACTTTCTACACAGAGGAAGGATTCCTCTTGAACAAATGTGTAATTATTTAAAAATTAAGTTACTTTCTATGATTAACTTTCTACAAAGAGGAAGGATTCATCTAGGACAAATGTGTAATTATTCAAATATTAAGTTACTTTCGATGATTAACTTTCTACAAAGAGGAAGGATTCATCTAGAACAAATGTGTAATTATTTAAAAATTAAGATACTTTCTATGATTAACTTTTTACAAAAGAGGAAGGATTCATCTAGAACAAATGTGTAATTATTTAAAAATTAAGATACTTTCTATGATTAACTTTTTACAAAGAGGAAGGATTCATCTAGAACAAATGTGTAATTATTTAAAAATTAAGATACTTTCTATGATTAACTTTTTACAAAGAGGAAGGATTCATCTTGAACAAATGTGTAATTATTTAAAAATTAAGATACTTTCTATGATTAACTTTTTACAAAGAGGAAGGATTCATCTAGAACAAATGTTTAATTATTTAAATATTAAGTTACTTTCTATGATTAACTTTCTACAAAGAGGAAGGATTCATCTAGCACAAATGTGTAATTATTTAAAAAATAAGTTACTTTCTATGATTAACTTTCTACAAAGAAGTATTCATCTGAACAAATGTGTAATTATTTAAGAATTAAGTTACTTTCTATGATTAACTTTCTACAAAGAGGAAGGATCCATCTTGAACAAATGTGTAATTATTTAAAAAATAAGTTACTTTCGATGATTAACTTTCTACAAAGAGGAAGGATTCATCTTGAACAAATGTGTAATTATTTAAAATTAAGTTACTTTCTACGATTAACTTTCTACAAAGAGGAAGGATTCATCTTGAACAAATGTGTAATTATTTAAAAAATAAGTTACTTTCGATGATTAACTTTCTACAAAGAGGAAGGATTCATCTTGAACAAATGTGTATTTATTTAAAAATTAAGTTACTTTCTATGATTAACTTTCTACAAAGAGGAAGGATTCATCTTGAACAAATGTGTAATTATTTAAAAATTAAGTTACTTTCTATGATTAACTTTCTACAAAGAGGAAGGATTCATCTTGAACAAATGTGTAATTATTTAAAAATTAAGATACTTTCTATGATTAACTTTCTACAAAGATAGAGGATCCATCTAGAACAAATGTGTATTTTTTTAAATCAAGTTTGATTTATCAAAAAAAAAAAAAAAAAAAAAAAAACAGTTAATAAATTGATAGAAAAGATGTTAGTATAAAATGATGATGCTCTATGAAATATTTAAAGAATATTAAAATTAAACTGGATCTTTCATATAACTATAAAAAAACAAGAGGAAGAGATCCAAGATAGAATAGCTACATTATTAAGGTTCTTGAATTGATATTCTTTGATATGACAAGACACAAAGATGGGTTAGATGAAAAAGCTTAAGGAAGATACGACCATTCTCTCTCTCTCTCTCTCTCTCTCTCTCTCTCTCTCTCTCGCTCTCTCTCTCTCTCTCTCTCTCTCTATTTTTAATTTTATTTGAGTATCATCAATAGATGGTTTAGATGGAAAAGCTTAAGGAAGATACGATTTCTCTCTCTCTCTCTCTCTCTCTCTCATCTCTCTCTCTCTCCTCTCTTTTCTCTCTCTCTCTCTCTCTCTCTCTCAATTTTGAATTCTATCTGAGCATCATCAAAGACTTTTTCCCTACCAGATAAGAGTCAGTTCAAAGGATCACTCGCTCCGCTCAATAGATTATCATCTTAACCCCATCCAATGGAGATGTAGGATCTCCCAGGGTTCGAGGATAGACGCAAAGGATTGGTCCTGAAAAGGTCCCTGAGATAGGATGTACTTTTAAATGCTTTCTTTACTTATTTCCTTTGATCAGATGGATATTATCATTTTATTACTAAATCCTCTGTAACCTTTAATATTTTTCGTATCTAATAAATCGCATAACTTGCTCTTTTTTACCTGTTTCTCTGTAATCTTTATTATTTATCTTATCCGATATGATTCGATAAATGCTAATATTTCATTATAGAGAATGCATTATCACCATTATACACCATTCACTCATTCTAATAATTATAATGACTTTTCATTATAATGAAGTAAATACCTATGGCCGAATAAAAAGTTGGATTACCATTAGACTTACTACATGGCAAAATATATTCGATATTAAAGGGCTTTTGAGGCTTATTTGAAAAATTGTAAAACACGATTGTCAGTAATAAAATTATCATGAAATAGCCAATTGTAGCATACTTACCAATCAGCTGTAATGGTGGATAAAAAAAGAGCCGGAATCAAGTTTTATCTCCTAATATTTATTCTTATTTCTATGAGTCATAGGTACGAGTTCTTGGCCGGCCAAACGTGGATCTGATATCCCATATCAGAATGATTTTTGTGCCGTTGGGCTTATAGCATCTTGCTTTTTTCAGCTAGGGTTGTCGCTTCGCTAATAATAATAATAATAATAATAATAATAATAATAATAATAATAATAATAATAATAAAAATGGTTTTAAATAGACCCTTACTGATTATCTCTCTCTCTCTCTCTCTCTCTCTCTCTCTCTCTCTCTCTCTCATGTAAAGTTTAGCGACTGGTCAAATTTCTATCGGGTTCATTATTCTCTATTTTTGTTCTCACACAGTTGATGAACTTAAACATTATATACGCAAACTCTCTCTCTCTCTCTCTCTCTCTCTCTCTCTCTCTCTCTCTCTATATATATATATATATATATATATATTATCTCGTATTCGGCCAAGTATGGAACACAACGTAACTCTAGTACCCAACTACAGTATTCTCCTGGTGTTCGAACCACACACCTCACAAGGCCCATCAATGGACAGATTCAATATATCTCCAGCGTTCCCAATTCGCCCACACGCCCAAGCCCTGAAATATGCCACCCATTCCGCAAACAGATCATTTCATAATTCAACCTTCAACTGCACTCATCAAGTCAGCTTCGGACGTATATGTGCTGCCATCTATTGGATGACAATCTCGACGTATACGATGTGATCAAGATACGTATTGGTCTCGAGACGTGATGTTGCATATGGGAGGAAGAGGATAGTCACTTGTTTTCATTTTCGAAATGCGTCTGGCTGGTGATTAATGTGTCAAATGTAAAATATAAACTACTAAAGAATTCTCCTTCAGTATCTAAATTTTACGCTGATATCATATGTCCATGAAAGTTGCAACAAATTGGTGAAAACTCTCAGTATTTTCATCGTTGCCGATGTCATTTTTTTATTGAAGAAAATAGAGTTCCTCACTCTTACATGCTGAAATTGCTTAACGTCTTACAACTTCATCTTTATAGAATTATTAAACCCATATTCAAAATTCTCCCCCTCATCTCAGGAGGGCATTGAAGATAAAAGAAATTGGAAACATCTTACCAGAAATAGCTACACTGCATAGCGGGAAAAGCTTTAGTCGAAGATATCAATTTGTATGTTCTTATAACATCACCATCTGTAAAAGTCACTTGGTAACTAAATTGAATTGCAATATTTAAATTTTAGAACCTTTTTCGAAGACAAAATCATGTTTGGATGCAACTTAGGAAATAATTATGAACATACCCTAAGATGAGAGAAATAGGGAATTTTATATCTTTTTGAAGGTATAACATGATACCCCGAAAGTGGGATACTATGAAGGTATGACATGATGCCCCGAAAGTGAGAGATTACTCCACTGTCGTCTCCGCATTCATCATATTCGGTTGACACATGAGTTTCTGATGATTGGTCAACACCAGACAAATTGAGACGACTGTTTGGTACTCTTGGCAGTGAGGCATTTGTTGACCGAATAGCCAACTTATAAAACCGGAAGAAATAAATGTGTGTTTGAGGCTCGAGGTGAGGATGGCAAGTTCATCCTTGCCCAGATTCTTGGGCAGGATGTGTATTTTTAGATTCCGAAACATGCCTTTGAGGGCTATTCAAATTTCCAATTTTATACGGACATCTTAAATTTTATGGTTTGAAACTGAATACTATTTTATTCTTTATAGCAAACGATATAGGCGTCAATGACCTTCGATGTCAGAATGCCAGAGAAATATAAATTAATCAACCAATCACCTTTTCATTCAAGATAACATCTATATACACGACCAAAAAAAAAAAAAAAGTGTAAAATAAGCTTGACGCCTTCATCTTCATCATTTTATTAACCTGCTCTACCACAAAGTGTACATATAATATATATATATATATAATATGTGTGTGTGTGTGTGTGTGTGTGTGTGTATTTGTGTGTACCTTGAATATGACAAAATATACACAAACAACGATTTAATCATCTAACTAATACAAACGAAGCTGGAGATTGAGAGGAAAATTGCAAGTAATTTTCAATTGTCTTCACAAGAAGAGAAATGATGTTGAGCTCGAAGCAGAGGAAATGACGATCCAACTTCGAGGAAGCAGTCAGTGTAATTTAATTGGGAAGGTTCAAGTGCCCTCTAAGTGAGAGAGAGAGAGAGAGAGAGAGAGAGAGAGAGAGAGAGAGAGAGCCTAATCTTCTTTCCCATCACTAACTTCTATAGGTAATAGGTTGGCCAGGGCAACACCCACCCGTTGAGATACTACCCGCTAGAGAGTTATGGGGTCCTTTGACTGGCCAGACATTACTATATTGTATCCTTCTCTCTGGTTATGGTTCATTTTCCCTTTGCCTACACACACACATACACACACACACACACACACAACGAATAGTCTGGCCTATTCTTTACATATTCTCCTCTGTCCTCATACATCTGACCACATAGATTACCAAACAATTCTTCATCACCCATGGGGTTACTGCACTGTAATTGTTCAGTGGCCACTTTCATCTTGGTAAGGGCAGAAGAGACTCTTTAGCTATGGTAAGCAACTCTTCAAGGAGAAGGACACTCCTTGATCAAACCATTGTTCTTTAAATCTTGGGTAACGCTATAGCCTCAGTACCTTGGTTTTTCACTGTCTTGGGGTAGAGTTCTCTTGCTTGAGGGTATACTCGAGAACACTTCTTCTTCTTCTCCTTCTTTGTCTGCATCTTTTCCCACTTCATTGTGGGGTCGATGTTTTCTGGCCAGCTTTCTCAATCTACCTCTGTCCCTTACTTCATCACCGGTTAATCCCTTTGATCGAAGGTCATCCTTGATACAGTCCATCCACCTTCGCTTTGGTCTCCCTCTCCTTCTCGTTCTCTGTCCCTCCATTTCCATCACTCTCCTCCCAGTATACTGTTCATCTCTTCTCATGACATACACCCGAGCACACTATTCTATCTTATTTCTCTTCCTCTTGTTCTGTTATATAATATATAGTTTATAATGGATATATTCATTTTAATGTTAATGTTCTTAAAATATTCTATTTTTCCTTGTTTCCTTTCCTCACTGTGCTATTTTCCCGGTTGAGCCCCTAAGGCTTATATCCTTCTGCTTTCCAACAAGGGTTGTAGCTTAGCAAATAATAATAATAATAATAATAATAATAATAATAATAATAACCCTACACTTATAACCTTGGGGGTTATTTAACCAAATCAATATCTAGGAGCAACAAGCACAAGACTTAGAGTTATTGCACTCAGGTTGTGTTATTATTACAACCCAATATTTTTCTGTTCACCTCCAGTTCCAATGGTAATTATAAATCGTAGCATAAGCTCCACCATTTTAATCAAATGATGAAAATAGATTAAATGATTAAAATCGAGTCAGGCGCAACCCCAGCTAACCAAATCACAAGAGCTTTGAAGTTTTAAATCGTAATCAGCAAACAGATTACTGATTTTTTTTAATTGATTTGTAATCAAACTACTTTAAGCCTGAAATATAGCAAAACTGTTTTACCACCCCAGTTCAAGTTACAGACGTGTGTTTGAATTCCAACATTATTATTTTTCTATTGTTTCAGCCTTATTTGTAATCCGGAGTTCAGATAAAGATGTCAACCCATTATACAGGCAAGATAACATAATTCTTATGTACATAATGTCAGACAAGAGTTCTTCTATTGTTAATCCGTTTAGGGTTGTAGTGGCTTATTGGAAACGTCCCTGCCAGGTAATCGCCAGCTGAAACCAAGTTGTGGAATTATCTTCTTAATCGGGTAGTTGAATCAGTAGAACTTCAAAAGTTCAAACTCGCAGCAAATATTTTTATGCTGAACATTCTTACATAAGTCCTTTTATAGATTATATATCAAATATCTGTTTTAATGTTGCTAATGTTTTTAAACTATTTTATTTTCAACTTTTCATTGCTTCTCTTATCGTTTACTTATTTTCCTATTTCCTTTCCTCGCTGGGCTATTTATCCCTGTTGGATCACTTGGGCTTATAGCATCTTGCTTTTCCAACTAGGGTTGTAGCTTAGCTAATAATAATAATAATAATAATAATAATAATAATAATAATAATAATAATAACTTGGGGTTCAAGTCCTGCTCAAACTGGTATAGGGGAGCCTATGTGTCTACCTGCTGAGTCATCAGCAGCCATTGCCTGGCCCTTCCTGGTCATACTTTGAATGGAGAGGAGGTTTAGACACTGATCATATGTATATATGGTCAGTCTCTTGGGCATTGTCCTGCTTGCTAGGGCACTGTCACTGTACCTTGTTTCTGCCATTCATGAGTGGCCATTATACCTTTAAATTGTCGATAATATGAGAGAAGGTGAAATCTTATCAATTAGGTTAAATGTACTTTAGTACATAATATTTTCAGGAATAGAATAACATAACATACAATGGACCTTTAGCTTCAAATATCTTATTTCTCTTCCTCTTTTTTTTTAAGTGTTCATAGTTTATATAGGATATATCTAGTTTTATTGTTGTTACTGTTGATATAAAATTTATTTTGAATATCTTTTACTTCTCCTGTAGGTTTCTTATTTTCTTGTTTCCCTTCCTCAATAGGATATTTTTCTCTCTTGGAACCCTTGGGCAAATAAGCAT
>NC_090725.1:309702488-309707488 GCF_036898095.1 Palaemon carinicauda | reverse complement strand
GGCCAATCTACTATATATGAATGTGTGTGCGTGCGCGCGTGTGTTTGTGTGTGCAATGCCTTACAATATTCAAGTATCGAACGAGAACCTGAGCGCAGATCATTATAAAATAAAATGGTGATGCGGTGCTGTGAGCTTCAGAAAAGGTATCAGAAGAGTCTGGGATTTAATCAATCACTGTTGACTTGAGTTTCAGAATATTTTAACACCCTCTCTCTAGCTCTTGATAACACTGCTCCTGTGAGTATCCTCCTTGTTTCTCCTTCTCCTCATTATTTTTAAGCATCATAGACTGAAAGAGTCGGTAAACTTTTACTTCTTTTCACTTTTGTGGCCTTATTGGTAACGTCTCTGCCTGGTGATCGCAAGACTGGGGTTCGATTTCCACTCAAACTCATTATTTCTTTAGTGTCTACAACCTTACTGCCCTTGTGGGGTAAGGAGGGTGGGTTTGGAGGATCGTGTAGGTCTACCTGCTGAGTCATCAGCTGCCATTACCTGGCCCTTTCTGTCCTAGCTTGGATGGAGAAGGGGCTTGGGTACTGATCATATAATATATGGTCGTTTTCTAGAGCATTGTCCTGCTTACTAAGGCAATGTAACTGCCCATTGCCTCTGCCATTCATGGCAGACCTTTAAACCTTCAAATGTTGACGGAAATATCATTTGTCGTCATAGTTTATAGGACATATAAGAAATAAAAATGACAAATATATTGCACTATCATCATGGGGGTTTTCGCCAACTTACGTCTCTTGAATTACTTATATAATGACTCATCTATGACAATTTTTTCTATATATTTGCTGCTTATTTAATAACTGGCTAACTCCATTACATTCAAATTAGTTTGTATAATTCACAGTAAAACTGGTTTTACATCTCTATTGCTTTTTATTTCCCTATCAGTCACGAATTGTCATTTTTCAATAATTTGTCTGCAAAATCTCCCATTTGTGTACATAATAATATATGTAGTTATCCAGTAGATTGGCAACATTCACAAATTTTGTCTAAGAATACTGATTTTATAGAGAGGAATGTCAGTAAAGCAGCATGTATATTTTATTGTAAGAATAAGAATTTTAATTTATCTCCAGGCATATATAAATTGGATCCTTTTATCTTTACACAGTATAAAGTGTCAGTACAAACTCGAAAATGTTTTTCAATAGTTTTATATATATATATATATATATATATATATATATATATATATATATATATATATATATATATATATATATAATTTATATATATATATATATATATATATATATATATATATATATATATATATTATATACAGTATATATACATATATATATATAAATATATATATATATATATATATATATATATATATATATATATAATATATATATATATGTATATATATATACATATATATATACATATATATATATATATATATATTATATATATATATATATATATATATATATATATATATATATATATATATGAAAAAACACGTATAAATGTGCAAAATTATCAATAACCTTGTATTGATGTTAAAACTTAAAGAAATTCTATTTCCACCCAGCCTACAAACTCATTACTATTATCAATCTCCAAAAAAAACTAAAAACTGTCATAATTATTGGAAAAAGAATAATTTTGCCGCTAACTCATAGCAAATTATGTCGAACTGCAGATACCTGAAAAGTCTTTAAAGCCTCTAGTCTCAGTAAATCATGAAAGGGTTCATTAAATTTACAGCCATAGTATTAACCTTTCCTTTCAGATTCCATCGTCTATAAAATCTATCCTTTTGAAAAATGCAAATAATTATCTAATATACTTTCTATAAAACATCCATTAACGAAATCTTCCACTCACTGCATTTGGATCCAAAATACGCTCTATCCCTTCTCGTTCCTTAAAATGGAAATGAATACGTATTCTTCCTTAAAAAGAACCCTGATTTATATATAATTGAACCCCTTTCCAAAAATATTTCCAAAACCTCTTCTTAATATGTTTTCATTCCAGGAAATTAACATTACTTTAAAGAAATTTTCTTTGTTTTTATTAATCGCAATTGATTTATATTCTTTAAATACCATGAATTTTTTTTTTAATTTCTCTAGTTCTCTTCAAGAACTCACAGTGAATGGAAGAGATATCTTCAATTCTTTTTTTAATGATTTTCTCATGCTAAGGTTGACAATAAAAAAATTCTTTGTTTCCATCATTACAATAGGTTTATATTTTGTAAATACTAAGAAAGGGTTTTGATTTTTTTTAGTTTTCTTCAAGAATACACAATGAATAGAAGAAATGTCTTCAATTCTTTCGTGAACATTTTCTCATGCTAATGTTAAGACAATAAACTATTTTTTTTCCATAATTACAATCGATTTATATTTTTTAGATACGAAGAAAGGGTTTTGAAAATGTCTTTATTTTTATTTTTTTTTTGAAAATGACACAGCGAATAAAAGATATATCTTCAATTCTTTTATTAAACTATTTTCTCATGCTAATGTTAAAACAATATCTTAGGGGTAGCAATAGCAATCCAGTCGGCGTCTTTTTGTAGGTTTGGCATTTTAAAAGGGAATACGAAAAAACTTGGAATACGAGTTCTATTCTTTAAATGGTCGTTTCTCTCAGTTTTAACAAATTTTGTATTCTGAGAGAGAGAGAGAGAGAGAGAGAGAGAGAGAGAGAGAGAGAGAGAGAGAGAGAGAGAGAGAGAATATTTCAATAAATCTAGTTATAATTCCCTTAAATGTAAAAAAACTAAATGTGAAAATATTTCTATGATAGTTTCTATAAGTTTCACTAAATTCCTATTTTTTAAGAGAGAGAGAGAGAGGAGAGAGAGAGAGAGAGAGAGAGAGAGAGAGAGGAGAGAGAGGAGAGAGAGAGAGAGAGAGAGAGAGAGAGAGAGAATATTTCAATATATCTAGCTATGATTTCCTTAAGTGTATAAAAAACTAAATGTGAGAATATTTTTATGGGAGTTTCTTTAAGTTTCACCAATGTCGTATTTTGAGAGAGAGAGGAGAGAGAGAGATGAGAGAGAGAGAGAGAGAGAGAGAGAGAGAGAGAGAGAGAGATTTATACTATGTAAGTAAAGACGACAAGCTGAAATAAAACGTTCTTTAGAATCTGATTGAAAAATAGCCATTACGAAAACAAGATCAACGATCATGAAAATCAGAGAGAGAGAGAGAGAGAGAGAGAGGAGAGAGAGAGAGAGAGAGAGAGAGATGAGAGAGAGAGAGAGAGAGATTGTATACTACAAAAGCAAACACGAAAAGCTTCTAAGGTCAACAATTGCACATTGGTACGTATTAAAAAGCTAAATATCTCCCGAGACAGTTTAAAAAAAATGGGACCCTTATCTTTATTTTCAAAATATTTGTAATTCCTCTCACAGTTAAATAAGCTGTTGTTGCTCTTGTGTAGGCCTAAGCTTTTGTCACTCTCGTGTAGGCCTAAGCTGTTGTTGCTCTTGTGTAGGCCTAAGCTGTTCTCACTCTTGTGTAGGCCTAAGCTGTTGTCGCTCTTGTGTAGGCCTGATCACATTTATGGTTATTTTTATTTTTCAGTTAAAAAGTCTGTGCTGGGGTGGGGGCGAACTGAGAAAAAACATTCATCTGATGTAGTTTTTACAGCAAGCAGAGCATATTATTGAAGAATTCACTTTATTTATAATACAAGAGACTTCTGTTATCAGTTAAATTAGCCAGGAAATAGTTCTCATTCTTTCAGTAAATAGCACTTAAAAAAGAAAAAAAAATAACGAATTCGTAAAATACCATTCATCATATGAGTGCAAAGTTAACTAGGAAAGCACTCTGAGAGTGCAGGCCTCCACCACTGCAGCATATTTCTCGAAACCAGCTTGCCTTTCCCTGGGTCAATTCAGGCCATAGGCGTATTTGAAGTCTATGTGACAACCTTGTGCGAACTTAGGGTAAAGGTTAGGATTAATTCGGTCGACCTATTGGTCAACCTTGACTTTGCCCTTTGACCTAGGACGTTCAAAATTGAATCACTTCTACGTCTCAACATAATAATTAATCCCTAAAAGTTTCACTACCCTAAGAGTAAAATTGTTGCCAGGAAGTTGTTCACAAACAAACAAACGGACAAACAGGTGCGAAAACATAACCTCCTACCAACTTAGTTGGCGAAGGTAAAAATAAACAAGTTGGTAAATTGATATTAGAAAATTCCTTTGGAATTAGAAGGGGATGTTCGTATGAATAAACTTTACAGTTTATTGTCTACTTGGTTACTGCCCTGTAATTGTTCAATGGCCACTTTCCTCTTAAGCTATGGTCAGCCGGTCTTCTAGGAGAAGGACACTCCAACATCAAACCATTGCTCTCTAGTCTTAGATAGTGCCATAGCCCTTGTACCATGGTCTCCCACTGTCTTGGGTCAGAGTTCTCTTGCTTGAGGGTACACTTGGACACGTTGTTCAGTCCCGTTTCTCTTCCTCTGGTTTTGTTAAAGTTTTTATAGTTTATATAGGAGATATCTATTTCAATGTTGTTACTCTTCTTAAAAAAAAAAATTCTTTTTCCTTGTTTCCTTTCCTCACTGGGCTATTTTCCTTGTTGGAGCGCCTGGGTTTATAGCCTCCTGCTTTCCCAACTACAGTTGTAGCTAAGCAAGTAATAATAATAATAATAATAATAATAATAATAAAGAAATCTACTGAATAATCATAATAATAATCAGGGTTGTTGTGGCCTGATTGATAACGTCTTTGCCTGGTGTTTGTTAGTCGGGGGTTCAAGTCCCGCTCAGACTAGCGAGTGCCATTAGTGTCTGTAACCTTACCATCCTTGCGAGCTAAGGTTGGAGGGTTTGGGGGAGCCTATAGGTCTATCTGCTGAGTCATCTGCAGCCACTGCCTGGCCCTCCTTGGTCCTAGCTTCGGTGGAGAGGAGGCTTGGGCGGTGATCATAAAATATATGGTCAGTCTCTAGAGCATTGTCCTGCTTGCTATGGAT
>NC_090725.1:309694988-309697488 GCF_036898095.1 Palaemon carinicauda | reverse complement strand
TAATAATAATAGTATAAATAATGATAATAATAATGATGATGATAATAGTAGTAGTAGTAGTAATGATGATAATAATAATAATAATAATAATAATAATAATAATAATAATAATAGTAATAATAATAATAATAATAATAATAATAATAATTTCATAAATCCTATAGTTTCCAAAGTTCATGATATGGATTAATAAAAACATCAAAACATTAAAATTAAAAGATAAAATATTAAGATGAAAAGATAAAGAATTAAAAACAAAAGAGGAAAGCCTTTTGTCTCACCCCAAAATCCGGCTTTGCAGCAAATAATAATAATTCAAGAAGCTCACAAAAGAAAGGGTGAAAATAAGGAAATTTGCATGACAACGGTGATCCAAATTGAAGGAAAATGAAAGCAGCAAACGATGAAGGAATTGAATGAGAGTAATTGTAATTTTCCTTTTCCTCAGTTCCTTAACTGGATTTGGTTGTTGTTCGTGTTCTTTTTTTTTTCTCCATGAATTCACTTCATTAATTTTCTGTACGGTGTAGCACACAATGAATAATTTTCTTGGGAGAAAAATAGAAGACCACACACAAACTAACATAAATATTGTATGTATGTGTGTATATATATATATATATATATATATATATATATATATATATATATATATATACATATATATATATGGTGTATATATATATATATATATAAATATATATATATATATATATATATATATATATATATATATGTATATATATATATATATATATATATATATATATATATATATATTTATGTATTTATGTATATATATATATATATATATATATATATATATGTATATATATAACACACATATATATATATATATATATATATATAGTATATATATATATATATATATATATATATATATATATATATATATATATATTATATATATAAACAGCAACAATCAACGCAGACATTTCTAGTCCACTGCAAGGCAAAGGCTTCCGACATGTCAATCCATGTTTGGGGTTTGACCAGTCTTCATCACCACGCTGGCCAGTGCAGATTGGAGATGGTGGGAGATTTTCGTCCGATCGCTAACAAACAAACCAACCTAGTGTGGGTGACCCTGGCCGGTACAACTTTTCTTGATCAATAGCGAAACAGTATCATATTCGTGAAAATTATCATGGTGAAATTATGAAAATTATTTCATGGAGTATCGAAAATAATAAAACATAAAATTCTAACAAAAATCACTCCACTGAATAGCAGACAAATTGCATTGTTGTCGATAACAAATCGAGACATTTCTCGTATAAGGGATTAATCTAACCTAATTCTTCTGTATCTTAATTCAATAAGAAAAAAAAAACTACAGATGCCCAACAAGACTGCTATAATTCACGAAATACATCTTTAATTCTAAAATTAACAATAAATGTGGACAGTATATAGCACAAATAGATCCATAATTAATATAAGAATCACATAAAAGAATAAAGTTGACCTTACTACTATTCCTATGCGCTTGAAAAGCCAGCAAAAACACACTTGTAATATCTTGGTTTAAACATTGCCAATTAAAACCATTATGGAGATCAGTATAGACTTCACTTGAATCTTCACCAGTTTATTAATTGATTGATTGATTTAAGGTTTCTGTCACCAGTTTGTTAAAGGTTTCTAAAGGTCTCTGGTTTCAGTTCCGGGTATCATCAGAATAGATGCTCACCAGGACGTCAGCTGGACGAGCCCAACCCCTTACTGTGGTGCCCAACCCCCAGCAGTGGCCTCCCCAGTAAAATGGCTTAAACTCACGGTACCGGACTGGGATCGATCTGCTTCCATGCAAATGCTAGGCGAACACGTTACCAATGTACTAGCCAGGACATTGAAGCTACAGCATCGATAAAATACTAGTAATCCTATTGTGAATTCAATGATAAATTAATAAAACAAATCGTTCCTTTCACTTAAAATTTCTCCAATGTGAGATCGGTCTCTTTATCTCTTAGCAAAGAAACATTGTCCTTCAACACTTTTTCTGTGTTTGTGTGAGAGAGAGAGAGAGAGAGAGAGAGAGAGAGAGAGAGAGAGAGAGAGAGAGAGAGAGAGAGAGATACCACTACTCACTTCCGAATAACACATCCTGCTTGAATAGCTCGTAATTCTAGAGATCCTATCAATTAATATCTCACCTATTCATTGAACTGACCTTTCCACAAGCTTCCACGATCACAATGTCAACAGTGCTTCATACTAATTCGTGGTTTCACACGAGTCTTTCAATATGAAATCATAATATATTTCTATTTTCACATTCCGTATCACGATCAAAGTAATCAAATATGATTTCTCGCTATACCATTGAACACAAGTAAGATTTCGTATTCTCAAATAAATAAGAAATACGTGTGTGAAGAGAAACTTTGAATTGCGTTGATGAGAATTTATTGTAAAAAAATGACTTTGTGGATAATTAATTACTGAAAAAGAGGTAGATATTGAAGACCGTTTG
>NC_090725.1:309657488-309682488 GCF_036898095.1 Palaemon carinicauda | reverse complement strand
AAGGGTGAAGCCCATCAATTTCTAAGGGAGGCTTTTTGTGTTCCCAAGAAAGACTCGGAAAAGCTCAGAGTCATTCTGGACTTGTCGCCACTCAACAAGTTCATAGTGAATTGCAAATTCAAGATGCTAACACTGCAACACATAAGGACCTTACTGCCCAAGAGGGCATATTCCGTCTCTATAGACTTGTCAGACGCCTATTGGCACATTCCAATCAGCCATCGACTCTCCCCCTACCTAGGGTTCAGGCTACAACGAAGACTATACGCCTTCGGAGCCATGCCATTCGGGCTAAACATAGCCCCAAGGATTTTTACAAAGCTTGCGAGCGTAGCTCTCAAACAATTACGCCTAAAGGGAATTCAGGTAGTAGCCTACCTGGACGACTGGCTGGTGTGGGCAGCATCCGAGACAGAATGCTTGCAAGCTTCCAGTCAAGTGATCCAGTTCCTAGAGTACCTAGGCTTCAAGATCAACAGAAAAAAGTCTCGACTTTCTCCATCTCAAAGGTTCCAGTGGCTGGGAATCCACTGGGACCTTTTGTCACACCGTTTCTCCATCCCGGCGAAGAAAAGGAAGGAGATAGCGGGTTCTGTCAAGAAACTTCTAGATTCCGAAAGGATATCAAGACGCGAGCAGGAGAGGGTACTGAGCTCTCTCCAGTTTGCTTCGGTGACAGACCCAGTGCTAAGAGCACAGCTAAAGGATGCAATCGGAGTTTGGAGAAGTTATGCATCAAACGCGCGAAGAGATCTGAGAAGACCAGCCGCTGCGGCTAAGTACTCTTCTCAGGCCTTGGTCCCAAGCCAGACATCTAAAGAAGTCGGTTCTTCTTCAGCCACCTCCCCCGTCGGTGACGAGTCACTCACACGCCTCGAAGGAGGGATGGGGAGGTCACTCTCATCGGAAAAAAGTCCAGGGGACTTGGTCCAAGCTATTCAAGACCTTTCACATAAAACTTTCTAGAAGCTATGGCAGTGCTCCTTACCTTAAAGAAAGTCTCCCCGCGTCACTCGATCCACATAAGGTTGGTGATGGACAGCGAGGTAGTTGTGAGATACTTGAATCGACAAGGATCAAGGTCACCACCTCTCAACCAGGTGATGTTGGCCATCTTCCGATTGGCGGAAAAGAAGAAGTGGTACCTGTTGGCAGTTCACCTTCAAGGAGTCCGCAATGTGACGGCGGACGCTCTATCCAGGTTCACACCGATAGAGTCGGAATGGTCCTTAGACGCAGGATCATTCTCCTTCATTCTGAATCAAGTCCCAGAACTGCAGATAGACCTCTTTGCGACGAAAGACAATAAGAAGTTGCCCCTGTACGTGCCCCGTACGAAGACCCCTTAGCGGAAGCAGTGGACGCGATGTCCCTCGACTGGAACAGATGGTCCAAGATTTATCTGTTCCCTCCTCACAACCTTTAGTTGAGGGTCCTCAACAAACTGATATCCTTCAAGGGGTAGCGGCAATAGTGGCCCACAAGTGGCCGAACAGCGTGTGTTCCCCCTGGCATTGGAACTGTAGCTGAAGTTTGTACCGCTACCAGATCCAGTTCTGACCCGGCGAGTCCAGAAGTCAACTGTCTGCGCTTCATTACAGAAAACCCGGACCCTGCAGCTCATGATTTTCTCTCCCTAGCGGTGAGAAAGCGTTTCGGGATTTCGAAAGCCAGCATAGACTTCCTTGAGGAATATAAGTGCAAATCTACTAGAAGGCAATATGAGTCATCTTGGAGAAAATGGGTGGCCTTTTGTCAAGGCGAAGAATCCGCAGGAGATCTTGACAGACTTCTGCTTATCTTTCTTCTCCACCTCCATGGTCAAGGATTGGCAGCTAACACGATTTCAGCGTGTAAGTCTGCTTTGACAAGACCCATTCTATATGCCTTCCAGGTCGACCTAGGTAACGAGATCTTTAATAAAGTCCCGAAAGCCTGTGCTAGGCTCAGACCTTCAGCACCTCCAAAGCCCATTTCATGGTCTTTAGACAAGTTCTTCATTTCGCTTCTCTGTTGAGCAATGAAGAGTGTGCGTTAAAGGATTTGACACAAAAAGTTATTTTCCTATTTTGCACTCGCGTCCGGGGCCAGGGTTAGTGAGATTGTAGCCCTCTCGAGAGAGGCAGGTCGTGTTCAGTTCCTGGATGGGGGAGAACTGAACCTGTTTCCGGATCCTACGTTTCTCGCCAAGAATGAGTTACCCACCAACAGGTGGGGTCCCTGGAGAATCTGCCCTCTGAAAGAAGATGCATCTCTATGTCCAGTAGAATGCCTAAAGGTCTATCTTCATAGAACTTCAGACTTCAAGGGTGGTCAACTATTCAGGGGAGAAACATCAGGGTCAAATTTATCTCTGAATCAACTCAGAGCGAAAATCACATATTTTATTTGCAGAGCGGATCCTGACAGTACACCGCAGGTCACGATCCGAGGAAAGTTGCCTCATCCTTAAATTTCTTTAATTGTATGGATTTTGAACATCTCCGTTCATACACTGGCTGGAAGTCTTCCAGAGTGTTCTTTCGCCACTATGCGAAGCAAGTAGAGGAACTAAAGAGATCTGTGGTAGCAGTGGGTCGCGGTGTTAACCCTACTGTTTAACTCTGCGAGGAACAGTGGTCTTAATTGGGACGATTAATTCCAGGGTGAGTGTGTAGTTACATACTGTACTACAAACTAAGTGAGGGCACTGTGTTGCCCATGTAGACTGTTCCATTTCCGAAGGTGAACTTAGCATAAGTACAGACATGTGTGCCGAGCGTTTCTAACGCTAATGTCATTGATTTGTAATACAGACTTTTATGACTTTGATACCTCGGTATCTTAAAAGTGGCATTTAATGTTTTTTCTTTCAGACAAACAAATTCTGTTTACTATCATACTTATGCTTAAAGTTTTGGGTTATCCTCTTCTTATGTATATATATAAATATATAATTGTGGTTAACCTGTCTATTTATTGCCTGTCAATAAACTGGTTCTTGAGAACCTTGCGTCTCCTTCACCTGTGTCAATTTATTGGTATAATTGAGCATTCATTCTATGTACCTTATCTGGGATAATTCTAATAGAATTGTTCCTTTATGCAAGCTATGTTGCATTGGTTTTCCTCCTATGCGGATATAAAACCTTTGTCCAATACAAGTATTGTGCGGAGAACTGGTCGATATTTCATATTGACGCAGTGATTCTTTACAAACTATGCTTTACTTAATATAGGGCGAGACCACTATATTAGCTTGCCTGGTATTCATACATAGGTATATGTACTCTTCGAGACTTTTCCAGAGTCTAGTAGGACTCTTCCCTGTAGGGGGCAGGAAGCTCTAACATGGTTTATAGTTAGTTGAAAAGATGTATAACGGTAACATCTTAGGTCTCTAGGTCTAGTCGACCGGGAAAAATTACATCCGGGGAGTACGGCACGTTCTGAGAATCCACAGATACAGTAATGCTCTGGTATACTTCCATCAGGACGACATGGCTGGAGCCCAAATAATGGATTTTGAGCGAAGCGAAAAATCTATTTTTGGGTGAGATGGCCATGTCGTCCTGATGGACCCGCCCTTGCCTTTCTAAGAAAGGGCCGTAGGACCCCTCCCTACATAGAGTATCTGTAGCACCTCGTGTACGCTACATGGAATACAGATGGCGCCAGGATTGGCGCCAGGCACGCATACGAATCGGAAGATAGGGAGCCTTGGGAGCGGCTCCCCCTTTTTCTTTCCTGAATTCGTTTCTTGCCAATCGCCCCTTGCGAGATGAAATCTCTGTTCGGGATGCAGATTGCCATGTGGCATGTCAAGAATAAGTCCTCTGATATGTCGCGATATCCCTTTCAGGAGGGATACTCGCTCCAGGAGTTAGAATTCTGGTACCTTAAGGTAAATTCTCTGGGAATATCGCCGTAGTTGTAATATACCCTAGGAAGCTACCCTATAGGAACTTCCATCAGGACGACATGGCCATCTCACCCAAAAATAGATTTTTCGATTCGCTCAAAATCCGTATATATATATATATATATATATATATATATATATATATATATATATATATATATATATATATATATAGATATATATATTTATATATCTAACCATTCTGGAAGAAAGATATTTTATCCCCGTTTCGTGTGCAAGTATTTGTTTGTGAACAGCTTCCTGGCCCCAATTTTAATCGTAGAGTAATGAAACTGGCAGGGATTAACTGTTATGTAAACCGCTAGTAATGATTAAATTTTTGAAGAACACGGTCAAAGGTCAAGCTCACGGTCAGGCAAAATGTTCAATTCACGTAATCAGCCATAAGTTTAAACATCGCTGTCACAGGGACTTCAAACTTGGTTCATATTTGATTGTGTGAAAAACCCACCCAATTGATACATACTAAGGTCAAAGGTCAAAGGTCAAGTTCACGGTCAAGCAAAATGTCCAATTCACGTAATCAGCCATAAGTTTGTACATTGTTATCACAGAGACTTCAAACTTGGTTCATATTTGAGAGTGTGAAAATACACGTCAATTAATACATGCCAAGGTCAAAGGTCAAAGGTCAAGGTCAAAGTCAAGCAAAATGTCCAATTCACGCAATTAGCCATAAGTTTGAACATCGTTGTCACAGGGACTTCAAACTTGGTTCATATTTGACCACGCCAATTGATACATACTAAGGTCAAATACCAAGGTCAAGGTCGAGCAAAAGATCGAAAAATAAACTCCCGCTCGAAGATATTCGCTCTACTGAGTGGGCCTCTAGTTCTCTAATGGTTTTTTCCTTTGATTTTCCAATTCAATTTTTCATTTCAACATCCAGTGGTTAAATATATGCACTCCTGAGCATCTCCACTTACTCGATCTGACAGAACATCCGTCAGGATGTCAAAAATAGTCGATACAAGCTGACATCTTTTGGAATCCTATCCCTCGTGCTAATGGCTTCCATTGACGTGAAGCCAGTCTTTGATCTAGTTATTTTTTCTCCTAAGATATATCTTTACTTCAACTCAAGATGTTTATTAGGTTCTGAAGTCTATTGATTTTTATGTAATCTTTCAGGAATATTTAAATTGATTTATCTCTTATATCATAGCGAATAATAATTCTAATCGAAATTAATAATAATTTTAGTAATTATAAACATTTTAAAAACAATAATAATTTTAATAATTTTAGTAATAATAAATCTCAAATCAATAATAATATTAATACTTTTAATAATCATAACAATTTACCTCATATCTCAAATTATAATTTGAATAATAATAAAAATTGGAAAATCAATAATGATTTTAAACATTTTAATAATAGTTTTAAAAAACAAAAATAATTTCAATAATTTTTTAATAATTTTAAAAACAATAATAATTACAATTTTAAAAACGATAATAATATTAATAATTTCATTAATCATAATAGTTTTGATAATTTTAATTCCAAAACCATACGCCAAAGCTTGATTTTATATATAATAAAAACGGGTGATCCAATTTTTTACTGAAATAAGGAAATAAGGGATGAACAAGTGTAAATCAATGCTTGAAGATATTTTCTTGTGCGCTCGTGAAATATTTTCTTATTTCAAAGACATTTAATGAACATCGAGCTAATTGTTACACACTTTAAATAAATGAATTCTAATGACTCCCTGTGAATACTGTAATTGCATTTGGAATCTGACAAGCGTAAAAAATGACTAATTTCGCAATCCACTGATTTCAGTCATTTTGCATTCTATTTGGTTACTAAACGTTTCAATCGTTTACCTAATCAGAAATAAAGATGATAATCGGTTTCCCATGATTTTTATTTTATTTATTCTCACCGAATAACTTTGTTTTTAATTTTTCGCACAGTTTACCAATTGTTTTTTTTTTTTTTTTTCAAGAGATTAGGTTATTTGACTTGAACTGACCCACGTGCGATGTTACATAAAGTTTAAAACCCGCTCATGAATGACAGAGACAAGGTACAGTGACATTGCCCTAGCAAGCAGGATAATGCCTAATGCCCTAGAGACTGACCATATATGATCAGTGACCAAGCCCCTATTCAACCAAGCTACGACCAGGGAAGGCCAGGTAAAGGCTACTGATGACTCAGCAAGTACACCTATAGGCTCTCCCAAATCCCCTAGCCTTAGCTCACAAAGATGGTGAAGTTACAGACACAAAAGGAACTAACAAGTTCGAGCGGGACTCAAACCCCAGTCTGGTGATCACCAAGCAAAGACGTTACCAATAAGGCCACCTCAACCATCTATGCCCCTTACCCATACATTCTCTACATCTAAAGCCAAGGAAAGATATTTTAGCTGCCCCCTCTATCACTAAAGCCTAATCAGTTCTAAATAGCTCAGTTGGAAGAGTCCTCGCAGACATGGGTTCGGCTGAATAGGCAGGCAGGGGTTCGAATCTCTGCCCAGCCAGAAGCTATTGCCATAAATGGATTCCAGTGGATATATATTCCCAAGATAGAATTCGGTACTGGATGCCATTGTGGTTGATATATACTATATATATATATATATATATATATATATATATATATATATATATATATATATATATATATATATATATATATATATATATATATATATATATATATATATATATATATATATATATATATATATATATATATATATATATATATATATATATATATATATATATATATATATATATATATATATATATACTGTATATAAGCTATATCATTGTGCATATTCTACCTAACATTCCTCATCTCTCCTAAATTTTTAATTGCAGTCAAATCAGAATCCTCAGATTCACAACGTCCACCGCCAATGGTCTCTTGGTCTAATAATCATAATTATTACGATCCTATAAAGTCGTTTGAAGAAATAATGACATAATGGTGTATATTAAAGGTTAAAAATGTCTGGTTTCAGTTCCAGTTTCATGAGAATAGATGCTCACCAGAACGTCAGCATGGCAATCACAACTGTGGTGCCCAACCACAGCAGTGGCCTCCCCAGTAAACAGCTTAAACAATAGGTCTGTGGAAAGATAAAAATCACTAACTTTTGCTATGTTTAAAACCTTCAAATTCTGCTCTTGAATGGCAGAGGCAAGGCACAGTAATATACCATTTTTAAGCAGGCCAATGCTATAGAGAGTGACCATATATACATATGATCAACACTCAAGCATCCTCTCCATTCAAGCTAGGACCGAGGAAGGCCAGGCAATAGCTGCTGATGACTCAGCAGACATCCCCATAAGATCACCCAAATCCCCCATCCCTAGCTCACAAGGATGTTGAGGTTACAGTGACCAAAGGAACTAAAGAGTTTGAGCGGGACTCGAACCACAGTCTGGCGATCACCATGCCTCCAGAGCCTTAAAATATTTTTCAAAGCAATGCATATATACTATATGGATTTGAAAAAAAAAATCTGGAAACAAATATGTACCATACATCTGATCTTCCAAAAATGAATTTATTACAATAAATATCCCCGAATTTGAATGTCTCCAACAATTCCAGATACTCCAATATTGGAATTCAGGACAAGAAGTATACCCGCGTTATGATGGCATTAACATTATTGGAAGAATTTCATCCATTGTAAATCACTTGAAGAGCCGTACATAGTTCTTGGACGAGTTTATGGCGGAGCAGAATCAACGTATAAGAAATTGGTGGTTAGTTCAGGGAAGGGAAATCAAATAGTGAATAATTGATGCGTAAAAATGTTTATATACTCTGATAAGATTAATTAATTAGAAAAGGTTAAATTTAAGCTGAATAATTAATCTTATTAGAATATGTTCTTTTGGAGAGGAAGAAGATTATGGATATACCCCACATAAAAAGTGGGAAAAGATGCAGACAAAAAAGGTACTCTGATTAGATTAATTATTCAGTTTAAATTTAACCTGTTCTAATAACTGGTTAGGGATTTATAGTTGAATAAGAACATTTTAGTGCAACGAAATAATGAAGACAGCTGTTTGCAAGTTAATGGGGATAAATTATTAACAAACAGTTAAATTTATAAATGGATAAAACCCCATCCACTTTACTGGATGCTGATCAGGAAATCATAACCACCCCCCCCCCCCTCAAACCAACAACTCCCCCCACACACACAAACGAAAAAGCTGTGAACTTAAGTTAAAGTAATGCATATTACGCTTCTGACAAGGAAATAATGTTACAGCAACTAGCACAAACACTAAGAGCAGTGACAAGGAGTTACAAGGATTTTGGATGTCTCAAAGCGATTTGGTTTAAGCATTTAGAGAGTTTTCATGATCTCGTCTAACTTATTCTTGAGGTCTTTTCCCGTGTTACTGTTTATTACATCCACTGGAAGTCTGTTTCAAGTATTTTCTATTTTGTGTGTAAAGAAATTGCCACATTGAGTAGAGTTGTATCTTTTCAATTCCAGTTTGTATCAGTTACCTACGGACTGGTTTGTGCTAATCGTGAATAGATCATTACAATCTACATTTGCTATTCCTTTAATAACGTTGAAGAGGAAGATATACTAACGACCCAATAAGAAAGTCCGTCATAAAACAGAAAGATGAACTATGCCATGAGATAAAATAGTGTTGCTAAAATAATTTCCTGTTTCGAACATAATTTCAAAATGTTACAAAAGAGAGAAAATGGAGGATCCTAAGTTCTCGTGCTTGAATGAACACTCAGGCTCACTATTCTTTTTTATATCTCTTCCTCTTGTTTCTTGAAGTTTTTATAGTTTATATACGAAAGATCTGTTTTTATGCTGTTACTGTTCTTAAGATATTTTATTTCAATTTCATTATTTGTCTTGGAGCTCATTTATTTCTTGGTTTCCTTTCCTTACTTGGCTATTTTCCCTGTTGGAGCCCTTGGGTTTTTAGCATCCTGCTTTTACAAATAGGGTTATAGCTCAGCTAGTAATAATAATAATAATAATAATAATAATAATAATAATAATAATAATAATAATAATAATGATGATGATGATATGTAAATTTATTTTAAAAGAGGTTATTACTTAATGATAATGAAATAACTTCCGATAGTTAAATTGTAATCTATTATTCAGATACTAGTGATGAATAAAGTAGGTTTAGAACTAAATACCAAAAAGAATCACCTCAAAGGAACTCTATTGCCAAATGAATTAAAATATCTATAGAGACAAAAGCTCTTTCACTGATAAGTCTGTTCGTAATACTAGATGTGCAGTTAATTATAATATTCTGGCCTTCTCCATCAGAAGACTCAATACTAGAGAGTACTCTAGAAGTGTTATTTCAGTTGTGAATTAGTTATGGAATGATCTTCCTAGTCTGATAGTTGAATAGTTTCAAGTTCAAAAGTTCAAACTTGCAGCAAATGTTTCTATGTTGAACAGGCTGACCTGAGTCTTTTATAGTTTATATATGAAAGATTTTTTTAACGTTGTTACTCCTAAATTATTATATTCTATTGTTCATTACTTCTCATATAGTTTATTTATTTCGTTATTTCCTATCCTCACTGAGCTATGTTTCCTTGATGGAGCCCTTGCGCTTATATCATCCTGCTTTTCCAGCTAGGGTTGTAGCCTAGCTAGCAGCAGTAGTAGTAGTAGTAGTAGTAGTAGTAGTAGTAGTAGTAGTAGTAGTAGTAGTAGTAATAATAATAATAATAATAATAATAATAATAATAATAATAAGCCAAAGCTGGGTACACTACGGGTCAATTAGGAAATTGTAGCAACTGTCAACGAAGCATTTACTTTGAGTCAATGAAAGTTAATAATATTCCCAGGCAAGATTCCACATGGAAGTTCACGAGATCCAATCTTTTCAAATGTTGTTTTAAGACGAATATCACACGCGACTAACTATCTGCTATTATAGTCACCGCAAAGATTCCAGGCGAAATAAGACCCACCCCCTGATGACGTCATAGCCAATCACGTTGCCTCCCACGTTAGCAGCGGTCACAATACATCCCCTTATAAATTTCAAACTATAGTAATTTATAATTAGGTTAAGGGGATATGTTGCGGCCGCTGTTAATGCGGGAGACAACGTCATCCGGGGGGCGTGGCTTATTTCACCCGTAATCTCTGCGGCGACATATGAACTATGATTATGCTTATTTTAGTATTTTTGTTTCATATGGAGGCAAAGTTCCTATGAGGGGATTTTTATTATATTCATATTTAAACCTTTATACAGCAACCGTTGAATTTAGTTCACCCAGCCGAAGAACACAGTCCTTTTTTTTAATAATTCTGAAGATGTAAACATTCATATACTGTAACTTTTTTTCAATATTTCGTCAAAAAAAATAGCTTTTCATTTCATTTCTATTACTTTTTCCAAATCGTTTCTAGACTGTTATCTAGAAGGATTTTTTTGTGGAACGGAATTTATGGGCACCATTATTTTCATGATCTTAAGTTTATCTACATGGAGAATAATTAATGAAAAAATTCTTATGAACAACAGAAATATTTTCATAAAGGCCATTTGATAGAAAGGTGTTCAAATTACTATAAGCTGCAGTTACCAGAAATGCTGTCATTGCCAGAGTCTTGTTTTCAAAAACAATCATTATTATTATTATTATTATTATTATTATTATTATTATTATTATTATTATTATTATTATTATTATTATTATTATTATTATTATTATTATTAGCAGCTAAACTGGTGAAAGCAAGATGCTATAAGCCCAAGGGCTCTAACAGGGAAAAATAGCTAACTAGGGAATGTAAATAAGGGAATAAATAAACAATATAATAAGTAATGAACAAATAAAATAAGATATTTCTTAAACATTAACAACATTAAAACGTATATTTCATATATAAACTATAAAAATGTATAACGAAAAAATCTCTCAGATTTTTTTTTTTTTTATTTGCTGGAAGAGGAATGGCCAAGCCAAGTTATTATTCATTAATTCATGACCCTAAGTGCATCCAAGCAGAGGGGTCCCCGCCCCATATACATTACATATCTCCTATTGTATTATTTTTTCCTGGTCTGTTTTCCATTGAAAATTTCATATGTTGTTCCACTTTTCCAAACATAGAGCTCTAATACAATAACAACTCTGTTAGGTTACGAGCTCTGTAAAAACACTATTCAAATATTCATTATCACTGTCATCCTGTTCGTGGAATTGTATAATCCAACTGCTCTTACCTCAAAACGAATCCAAAGAGAATTTACATGGCCATGAGTTTAGAGCGCAAAATGGCATGATTGTATTGTAGAGATTCATAAGTCTGTTTTTGCTGACAAAGTTTTAAAGGTTTAAAGATTTAAAGGCCACTCATGAGTTGCAGAAAGAAAGGGATAGTGGCATTGCCCTAGCAAACAGGACAATGCCCTAGAGACTGATCATATATACATATGATCAGCGTCCAAGGCCCCTCTCCAACCAAGGTAGGACCAAGGAGTTTGTGTCTTATACAGGGTGATGAATTTACATTTATTTTAATTATGTATACCTTTATATCGAATAAAAAAGTTTGTTTGGAAAATGTTTCTATATTACTGCATAACTGGGACAAAAATTATTTTGGTGGGACAGTAACACAACTGGAGGTGGCACCCAGTAGAGTGCATACCTACACCACGGCAGCTTATTTCTCGAGGTTAGGGTTAATTTGGTCGACCTTTACTCGACCTTGACTTTGACCTTTGACCTAGGACTTTCAAAGATGGATCACTTCCACGTCTCAAAATAATAATTAATCCCTGAAAGTTTCACTACTCTATGAGTAAAATTGTCATCAGGAAGTTGTTCACAGACATACAAACAGACCAACGGACAAACATCGAGTGAAAACATAACCTCCTCTCTAACTTCGTTGGCGGAGGTATTAATAACATACACAAAAAAAAATAGTATCCAATTCTAAGTTTGTATGTGACGCTTTCCCATTAAATCAAATGGTCTCTCTCTCTCTCTCTCTCTCTCTCTCTCTCTCTCTCTCTCTCTCTCTCTCTCTCTCTCTCTCTCTCTCTCTCTCTCTCTCTCTCTCTCTCTCTCTCACTTTTTCTTCTTTTTTTTACGTAGGGTGATCAAACAAAGATTATTAATTTCGAACTGAAGATCCCTAGAACTTCATTTTGAGCACTCGCTCTTTACTCAAGAACGTGTTTTTACCTTTATATTAATCTTCACGAAAATGTCAGTCAAGTTTTTTCGATATATTTTCGGAAGTCTCTAAATACTTCTCAAACATTACAGATCAGAATCTCAACTTTATAAGAAAAAAAAGTCTCAATTTCCAGGTTTAACACTTTCAAAAGCCCAATGTTAGAATATCTTAAGATTCTCTAACTGTGTAGGGTTAATATTTTCTTTTTTCTAATAATTTTTCAATAATTCTTGATCTTTATCTTTTGCTAATGATATATATATATATATATATATATATATATATATATATATATATATATATATATATATATATAATATATATATATATATATATATATATATATATATGTATATATATATATATACGTAAAAATCACTGGAAAACGTGATGCTCAGATGCAAAAGAACCACAGGAAAAATTAGAATATGAAATATAAGATTAAGTCCTGACTGCCTCATGATACTTCTTCGGAGGACGTTAGTGTATTGCTGAATTTTCTGAAGTGTCCCAACTAATACTGAAGCCTCAAAAACAACCTTTAAAAGATATTCACCCATAAGAAAACTAATGTAACTTTACGTCTTTTATTGAGTAGAATATTATATCTTAAGTTTAACATGTTATTCATATGTTTGCAATATTTCACCGAATGATCTTTTCATATATAAAAATATTTGATATAATTCATAATGAAATAATATGTTATAATCTATTATTGATATAAAATTAACCTATATGTGATTATGGTTAAGTGATTCACTAAACATTCTTAGAACAGCCTCTCTCTCTCTCTCTCTCTCTCTCTCTCTCTCTCTCTCTCTCTCTCTCTCTCTCTCTTCCTGGCAATTTTGATGGTGCCCCTACCTGACAAGTCTAAGGTACAAAGTTCGAATCGCGGGCCGAATATTTGGGGACAGATGGGCGACGTTCCTAAGGTTCAAAAAGTTCAAAGGCCACTCATGAAGAGACAGTTTCATTATCCTTGCAAGCAGGACAATACCATAGAGACTGGCGTTATACATAGGATCAGCTTCCAAGGCCCCTCTCCATCCAAGCTAGGACCAGGGAAGGCCAGGCAATGGCTGCTGGTGACTCAACAAGTAGATTTATAGGGTCCCACAAAACACACATTAGCTCACAAGGGTGGTAAGGTTGCAACGACCAAAAGAACTAACTAGAGTGAGTAGGACTCGAACCCCAATCTGGTGATCACCCGTCAGGGACGTTACCTATAAGGCCAAGCCCCCAACCTTAGCTCACAAGGATGGTGAGGTTGCGGTCACTAAAGGTACTAACGTCTTTGAGCGGGACTCGAAACTCAGTCTAGTGATCACTCGTCAGGGACGTTACCTATGAGGCAAAAACAACCCTAAGACTGTCTCTGCCCAACCAAGCAACAAATTATGCAACAAATTATTAACCAACGATACGGATTGTTGCAAGGGTGAAGAGAAAAAGAGATAAAAGTGAAGAAATCAGACGTGTCTTTCTCCTTTATAAGAGTTGTATGTCACCAAAATAGTTTGGCGTCAACAAGGCAGTTCCTATCTTATGACGATGAAACCTTTCGAGAGATATTAAAAAGATCCCCTCTCTCTCTCTCTCTCTCTCTCTCTCTCTCTCTCTCTCTCTCTCTCTCTCTCTCTCTCTATCTCTCTCTCTCTCTCTCTCTATTGGAGTGTCTGAAATTATCATAGCCTTTCTTTTCTCCGCCATTTTTATCAACGGAGTTCAGTCTTGCCAGAAGTCACACAATTTTTGTTAACAGATGCAAATCTTCGTAAACACTATTTTCCTCATTCGAAAATGCAATCTACAATTTTACTTCACATTTTCTATTCGTGACTCACAATACTGCTGAATAGCATCGTTTTAGATTCAAAAGAATAGTGTATTTCACGTTGAGAAAAATTTGATTAACCTGCTATTGCTATGAAAAAAAAATCCTGAGATATTGAAACATAATATATGCATAGGATTAAAGCAAAATATTATTTAGAATAATGAAGAGAACGTGATTATATACCTATGATTTTCATTGTTTGGAAAATTTGGAATCAATAACAACCCGATTTTTCAGAGACCATTGGTAACGATATGGAGTTTTCCAGTTTAGCAAAATTAATAGAGGACACCAAAGTTTGAATTCTAGACAATCTAGACATACCAACTCTATATATTTTTTCTAAAGAATCTATACAGACTAACTATGTATTATTATTATTATTACTTGCTAAGGTACACCCCTAGCTGGAAAAGCTCCATCAGGGAAAATAGCCCAGGAAACAAGGAAAATAAAATATTCTAAGAACAGTAACATTACAATAAAAACCTCCTATATAAACTATAAAAACTTCAACAAAACAAGAGGAAGAGATATAAGATAGAATAGTGAGCCCGAGTGTACCCTCAAGCAAGAGAACTCTAACACAAGACAGTGGAAGACCATGGTACAGAGGATATGGCACTCTCCAAGAATAGAGAACAATGGTTTGATTTTGGAGTGTCCTCCTCCTAGAAGAGCTGCTTACCAAAGCTAAATAGTCCCTTCTACCCTTACCAAGAGGAAGGTGGCCACTGAACAATTACAGTGGGGTAACCACTTGGGTGAAGAAAAATTGTTTGGTAATCTCAGTGTTGTCAGGTGTAAGAGGACAGAGGAAAATGTGTAAAGAATAGGCCGGACTATTCGGTGTTTGTGTAGGCAAAGAGAAAATGAACCATAACCAGAGAAAAAGATGTAATGTAGTACTGTCTGGCCAGCCAAAGGACTACAAAAATATCTAAGGGTAGTATCTCAACGGGTGGCTGGTGCCCTAGCCAACCTACTATCTTACAATATATTCGGTATGGTTCAATTCCTAAAGTGTTTCCATAAACTGTTAAAAATTTTCCGTAGATAAACGGTAAAAATCTAGGAATAAATGTTGCCATGGATTTGCCATTTTAAAAACGTATATATTGACGTTAGGCAGTGATATTACGCTCACCAAACCGTAAAAGATAATAACAAAATAGGGAAAAAATTACGGTCACCTGTATTTTACTGAAATACGACTGAGAAAAAAATATATATATATATGTACACACACACACACTATATATATATATATATATATATATATAAACCTTGAACAACATTTAGCATAAATGTATTTTTCGCTGCTTGTGAGTGGAATCTCTCTCTCTCTCTCTCTCTCTCTCTCTCTCTCTCTCTCTCTCTCTCTCTCTCTCCTCTTTTATGACTTTTTATCATTTGTAGTTGTTACATATTTGATAATATACTTAATTTGAACATATGGTGTCATTCTTATAATTTACAATTTAAACAAATTCTTATTCTATGAAAGCATATCATAAGAAAAAAAGTTCTTATAATGAAATATCAAAAACTGACTTATTAAACCTATAGGCCATAAATTAGTTTTTTTTATTATTATATCTAAAATTCAGAAGGGTTAATTATTTCTCTATTGAAAATGAAAATATTGGTATCAATTCTGTCTCTGGACTACAGGAGAAAAAGAAGGGGACTGGACTGAATTTAATCGAATTATTGAGGATAGTAAAAATTAGTTCAATTACTTGTCCATTTAACATGGAAATAATCTGGGCAGTTTCTATAATTTTGATTTTGCTTCAATCGCTGTTATTATCTTTAAGTATATTAATGTTTTAATCTTTCTTTAAGAATATTTACTTTCTGATTATCAGTTCTAGTAAAAATAAAGAAGAATTTGTTGTTACTGCTAATATATACGTATATTACCATGATAGATGGAAGGATTTTATAATGATGGCTCTTTCAAAGACTTTTTTTAATAAACTACTGATAAAAAGGTGCAGAAAGACGACTTACTTTATTTTTATGTGATAAAATAAGAAGTTGCAGACTTCATATACTTTTTTGGATTCATAAAAGCGAACACCTGAACTTGATTTCTTAAGGACAGTGCAGTGAACAAAGTAAAATTATATTGGAATAAGCCTTTCTTTCTTTGAATTTACATATAGCCTCCGCAGAGATTCTGGGCGGAAATAAGACCCACCTGTACCACCCATGTGTCACACGAGCGTACATAGTAACGACATATCTCTTTTTTTGTCTATATTATCCTTTGTATCTTCGCTCTCCCCTCGCACTGACAGCAACTTGTTTCAACCTGTCTGCATATTTCATTGTTAACTGTTAACAGAACTAGTTGCCGGTTTGACAAGAAATGGCATGTCTGTATTTTGTGTCCCTCTTACCGGGACCTAGTGTGTGTATATACTCGATGTGTCGTAATAAAGTTACTCAGTTGCTTTCATCTCGCCTTTGAATCACAACCTACTCTTAGCCCGTCACATTGGTGACCCGGAAAATCGACTCGCTCCTCCCACCTTTCCCCCCCATTGTTACTATGGCGGCCTCCACGGAAGTTGGCGCCGCCCCATACAAACTTTCGTCGTTTGCCAGCGGAGAGGCATTTGCTTGGTTTCAGCGCGCAGCTCCACCACCAAAGCAGACTATGTTCACGTGGCGATGCCCGAAGACACCTTCCCGGAAATCTCCGACTGGCTTTGTAAACATGGAGACACCCCGATAGCGTATGATGCCCTTCAAAAAATACATTCTGCAGCAGTACTCGCCGTCGCCACCCGCCCGTATAGCAAAGCTTTTTAAGCTCTCTCAACAACCGTTGGGGGACCAAGGGGCTTCGCTTGCCATCAGGGAAATGACCAGTATCGCTCGCCTGCAACCTGCTGCAGACGGCTCTCCTCATGAGGTGAACCTACTTCGTGCCCTTTGGGTACGCTGTTTACCCGACCTGTATGCACTGCCATACCTGATGTTGATAGTTTACTCATAAAGGACTTGATGACCAAAGCTGACGCCCTAATGGCCAGCCACTTCCCGACCTTCAAGACCTCCATCAACGTCTCCACTCCTGACGAAGATGACGCCTATTCAACGACAACCGATGCTTACGTGAATGCCATAGGACACACACGCCTACCCCGTGACGTGCTGGAGTGGGGACAAAGCCACCCATCACCCACCACTCACTCGCGCCCCAATCAACGACCTCTACAGCCACTTAGTACAGTCCATCGGCCGCAGTTTTGCTACTACCACTCCAGATACAGGGCTACCGCGAAGAAATGTGCCAAGGAGTGTCAGTGGCCAAAAACCCTGTAAGTAGGCCATCACTCGTGGCGGTGGCCTTCCGTGTTTCTAATCTTTTCTTTTTACATGAGGCAGGAAAGGGCGTGCAATCTTTGGTAGACATGGGTGCTTGTCGTTCTCTTTTGCCAAGGGAACTCTTCAGGACATGACGTAGTCTGTCTAAGTCTGCCAACATCCGCCTGGTAGCTGCCAACGAATCTGCGATACCCATCTACAGTAACGAGAACCTCACATTATCGTTTGGAAATGGTAAATTTAATTGGAAGTTTTTCGTTGCTGACCTCACATTGCCAATACTCGGTGCGGACTTCCTCTCTCATTTCCATCTTCTGGTCGATGTCACCCATCGACGATTGGTCAACGCAGACTCGTACTTGTCGACACCTCTTCAACCTTCCCCCTCCAACCTCACTCTCCACATCAGCACACCCACGGATGCCTACGCCCACCTTCTCACGTCATACCCGGAAGTTTTCCGTCCAGAACTTCGACAAACCCCCACGGCTCCTGCCAAACACGATATTTATCACCATATCAAGATGACGGGTCTTCGCCAAATTCAGACGTCTGGCACCGGATCGATTGGCAGCCACCAAACAGACGTTCACCGAAATGGAAGAAATGGCCCTTTGCCAAAAGGCCTCAGCCCATGGTCGTCACCCTTACACATCGTTCTGAAGAAAGACGGTTCCCTTCGTTCGTGTGGGGATTGCAGGCACCTGAACATGCAAACAGAACTGAATCACTACCTCCTCCCAGAAATACCCGACGTTACCTCCTACCTGCACAAAGCAACGGTTTTCTCCACACTCGACCTCCTAAAGGGGTATTAGCAGGTGCCTATGAACCCAGAAGACATCCCCAAGACCGCCATCACCACTCCCTTCGGTACATACTCGTACACTTTCAATTACTTTTGTTTTGGCCTTCAGGATGCTGGGGCCACTTTTCAACATCTCACGGATGGCATCTTAGGGGACCTACCCTTCTGTGTATGATATGTGGATGACATACATGTGTTCTCTTCCTCAAAAGAGGAACACCTCCGTCACCTGCGCATCATGCTCGACCGCCTGCAACAAAACGGCCTTGTAGTCCGGTACGACAAGTGTACCTTTGGCGACAACGAAGTGTCGTTCTTAGGGCACTGCATAACTCCTGAAGGAGTCCATCCCCTCCCTGAAAAAGTAGCAGCCGTTCATAACTTCCCCATGCCCTCGACCGTCAAACCACTGCAGTACTTCTTGGGCATGATCAACTATTATCACCGTTTTCTATCAGCCATTGCCACCACTCTTGGTCCCCTCCAGACCTGAAGTGAAGCCCCCTTCAAGAAGCGGCCTTCTGCAGCGCAAAGAATGCCCTATCAACCGATGCTGCTCTTACTTTTCCCGTCCCACATGCCTCTTTCCTTCTCTCCACCGATGCCAGAGACGTCGCTATTGGTGTAGTATTCGAACAGGTGGTCAACAGCTCGCCCCGTCCATTGGCCTTCTTCAGCAGAAAACTGTCCAAGGCAGAATCGGGTTATTCTATCTTCGATCGCGAATTGTTAGCGGTGCACTTGGCTGTCCGTCACTTTCGCCATTTCTTAGAAGGTACACCCTTCATCATTCGCACAGACCACATGCCTTTGCTGCATGCCTTCACTTGACAGCCTGATGCCTGGTCCGCCCGTCAATGCTGACATCTCTATGCCGTGGCTGAATACAATTGCACCCTTCAACACGTCCCTAGGAAAATTAATCCCGTTGTTGGTGCTCTGTCAAGAAACACGTTGGCCGCTGTTCCTCTGGGATTGGATTACAACGCCTTTGCTGAAGCCCAGCGACATGATCCATAGTATCAAGCATGTAGGACATCCTGCACATCCTTCCGTTGGGAAGACGTCCCCCTCGACAACTCCAACACCACACTCCTCTGTGACATCAGTACTGGTAGACCGCCGTGGATTCCTGCTCCCAAGCGCCGACAGGTGTTTGATTTCATTCACGGCCTTTCACACTCATTGCGTCGTTCTCCTGCACAGCTGCTGAAGACGAAGTTCATTTGGTACGGCATTACTAAGGATGCTAAGAATTGGGTCAGTGCCTGTACTTCTTGCCAAAATTCCAAAGTACATCGACACACGGATTCAAGAATGGGCACCTTTCCTCAACCTCAGCGTCGTTTCGCCCACATTCACGTCAACGTTGTAGGCCCCCTACCCACATCACAAGGACATCGTTACCTGTTTACTGTCATCGACCGCTCCACTCGTTGGCCTGAAGCCATTCCCATGGAAACTGCAACGTTCGCCTCATGTATATCTGCCCTACTCTCAGGATGGATAGCAAGTTTTGGTACCTCTGAGCATATTACTTCTGACAGGTGTACCACTTTCACCTCTCAATTGTGGACATCATTAGCGAATCTCCTGGGCATCACCCTACATCAGACAACCGCCTACAACCCCGCTGAAATGGAATGTTTGAACGTTTTCCTCGCACCTTCAAAGCAGCTTTGATGTCCCGCTGCAAGGACTCCATCTGGTTTACTCAGCTTCCCTAGGTCCTCCTGGGACTAAGGACCACTCCTAAAGATGCCCTGGACATCTCGGCAGCTGAAATGGTGTATGGCGACCCGTTGGTCGTCCCTACCGAATTTTTTCCTTTTGCAATCTCCAACGCCGCCAGACTTACAAGCACCCAGCGAAGCATTACATACCGACAGACTTGCACTCTACAACGTACGTCTTCCTATGCAACGACACTAGAAAGGCCTATTTAACATGTACAGTATGTCATTTTTAGGGGGGAGCCATGTACCACCTGTGTGTCAAACGAGCGTACATAGCAACGACATTTCTCTTTTTTGTATATATTATCCTTTGTATCTTCGCTCTCCCCTCGCACTGACAGCAACTTGTTTTAACCTGTCTGCATATTTCATTGTTAACTGTTAACAACACTGGTTGCTGGTTTGACAAGAAATGTCATATATGTAATTTGTGGCCCTCTTACCGGGACCTAGTGTGTGTATATACTCGATGTGTAGTAATAAAGTTACTCAGTTGCTTTCATCTCGCCTTTGAGTCACAACCTACTCTTGGCCCGTCATACACACCCTGATGACGTCATAGCCAATCATGTTGATATTGTAGTTTGAAATTTGTAAGGGGATGTATTATTACCGCTGTTAACGTGGGAGACAACGTGGTTGGCTATGACGTCATTAGGGGTGGAGCTTATTTCACCCGTAATCTTTGCAGCGACTATAGTTTAAGTAAAGAACATATTTGAATAGAAAGGACTATTCACTTTGCTACAAAGCTCAATATTTTCGTTTACAATAATCCAATTGTTGTTTCCTCAGTGTTCTCTTAAAAACAGAACACTTGCGCTTCCATTGGAATACTGAATATTTAGTCGCTCACCTGAATAATCAAGCATCGAGACTTTTTGTGAAATCTATACTATGCTTGGCAATCGCTGAGGTGTATTCATTATTTTTTCCTGCTGCTTTACTTTGAAACTATATCTTTATATGTTACTGAAAACTATTTGAAATCCCTCTTACTACATTTTGGGAAGCATCTTTATTTAAAACATTTATGAAAAAGGTGCAGTGGGTGTGAATGACCGTAAATAAAATGAGAAAGATATGAACATCACTGAATTGTATTTATATCAAGATCCATGGCAAGGAAAGGGCAATAAGAGGCTATGATATGAAATAGTACAAAGAAGGTTAGCATAGTCAGAAAAAAAAAATTTCCATTGCCTATTGTCTTCCAAGAAAAATGAAAAGAAGATGGTAACAAAAATAAGAGGCAATTAATCCACTGATTTTGTAAAAAGAAAAATATAGATAAAAAAAAAATAAAACTCTTTAAAAGCCAATGATGAAGTATTTAATGTGCCTGTTGCTCATTTGCTAAAAATTTTTATTTTTTTTTTCTTACAGACTAAATCTTCTCATACCTAAGAAAGACCCTTCTCTTTTATCTTACTCATAATATACAAAATCATAATCTTACGATATGAGATCACTGGTGACGATGTTTGGTTATAATAAACTAGAAATCAAAATTTCAAAACTACCTCAGTCTTCAGATATCTCTTTGAACACCATTAAAATATCAATGATGCAGGCTTTATGATCTGTGACGGCGCTGAGTAAGGTTGTGAACTCAAAGCAGGTTGGAAACGACTGAGTTATATTATTGTAGAACTCTCTCCTTATATACAAAACCTCAAGGCAACATGACATAACAAGTTCACAAGACAGACAATATTAAAGAGGAAAAACCAGACATGAATTTTCATGTTCGTTTTAGTGCGAGGGAAGAGCGAAGATACAAGCATAATATATACAAAAGGAATTATGTACAATTGTGTGAAACACGGTTGGTACATGGCTCCCCCCCCTAAAAATGACATACTGTACATGTTAAATAGGGCGCCCTGATCTAGAGAGGCGAACTGCAGGCGGGTCATCTGGCAGAAGAACAAGCAGGTTTTAGACGATCAATGGAGACCCAGTCTTCTTTTCCCCGAATGTTTAAGAGGAATGCTTTCGGACTGCGTCGGATCACAAGGAAAGGGCCCGTGTAAGGGGGCGTTAGTGGTGGCTTGCTGGTGTCGTTGCGCAGGAAGAGGTGCTTTGCAGAGTGCAAGTCCGTTGGTATGTGATGCTTCGCTGGGGGCTTGTAAGTCTGGCGGCACAGAGTAAATTTTCCCACGACATGACGTATGCGCTGGAGATCGTCGGAGGAGGTTGTAGAAGTAAAAAATTCGGCAGGGACGACCAACATACACCATTTCAGCTGCCGAGACGTCGAGGGCGTCTTTAGGAGTGGTCCTTAGTCCCAGGAGGACCCAGGGAAGCTGAGTAAACCAGTTGCAATCCTTGCAGCGGGACATCAAAGCTGCTTTGAGGGTGCGATGAAAACGTTCAACCATTCCATTGGCAGCGGGGTTGTAGGCCGTTGTCTGATGTAGGGTGATGCCCAATGATTCGCTAATGACGTCCACAATTGAGAGGTGAAAGTGGTTCCCCTGTCAGAAGTAATATGCTCAGGGATACCGAATCTTGAAATCCATCTAGAGAGTAAGGCAGATGTACATGAGGCGGACGTTGCAGTTTCCATGGGAATGGCTTCAGGCCAACGAGTGGAGCGGTCGATGACGGTAAACAGGTAACGATGTCCTTGTGATGTGGGTAGGGGGCCTACAACGTCGACGTGAATATGTGCGAAACGACGCTGAGGTTGAGGAAAGGTGCCCACTCCTGAATCCGTGTGTCGATGTACTTTGGAAGTTTGGCAAGAAGTACAGGCGCGGACCCAATCCTTAGCATCCTTAGAAATGCCGTGCCAAATGAACTTTGCTTTCAGCAGCTGTGCAGTAGAACGGCACGAGGGATGTGAAAGGCCGTGAATGAAATCAAACACCTGTCGGCGCATGGGAGCAGGAATCCAAGATCGCGGTCTACCAGTACTGACGTCACAGAGGAGGGGGGTGTTGGAGTCTTCAAGGGGAAAGTCTTCCCAACGGAGGGACGTGCAGGATGTCCTACAAGCTTGATACTCTGGATCCTGTCGTTGGGCTTCAGCCAGGGCGTTGTAAACCAATCCCAGTTGAACGGCAGCCAACGTGTTTCTTGACAGGGCATCGGCAACGGGATTCATATTCCCAGGGACGTATTGGAGGGTGCAATTGTATTCAGCCACGGCGGAGAGATGTCGGCGTTGACGGCGGACCAGGCATCAGACTGTCGAGTGAAGGCGTGCACCAGAGGCATGTAGTCTGTGCGAATGACGAAGGGCGTACCTTCTAAGAAATGGCGAAAGTGACGGACAGCCAAGTGCACCGCCAGCAATTCTCGATCGAAGGTAGAATAACCCGATTCTGCCTTGGACAGTTTTCTGCTGAAGAAGGTCAATGGGCGGGGCGAGCCTTTGACCACCTGCTCGAGTACTGCACCAATAGCGACGTCGCTGGCATCGGTGGAGAGAAGGAGAGGGGCGTGTGGGATAGGAAAAGTGAGAGCCGCAGCAGTTGATAGGGCCTTCTTTGCATTGCAGAAGGCTGCTTCTTGAAGGGGACCCCACTTCAGGTCCTTCGGCTTGCCCTTAAGGAAGGCGTAGAGGGGAACAAGAGTGGCGGCAATGGCTGGCAGAAAACGATGATAATAGTTGATCATGCCCAAGAATTCCTGCAGAGCTTTGACGGTCGAGGGCACGGGGAAGTTCTGAACGGCTGCTACTTTCTCAGGGAGGGGGTGGACACCTTCAGGAGTGATGCGGTGCCCTAAGAACGATACTTCGTTGGCGCCAAAGGTACACTTGTCGTACCGGACTACAAGGCCGTTTTGTTGCAGGCGGTCGAGCACGATGCGCAGGTGACGGAGGTGTTCCTTTTTTGAGGAGGAGAACACAAGTATGTCGTCCACATAACATACACAGAAAGGGAGGTCCCCTAAGATGCCATCCATGAGACGTTGAAACGTTGCCCCAGCATTACGAAGGCCAAAACAGGAGTAATTGAAGGTGTATGTACCAAACGGAATGGTGATGGCGGTCTTGGGGATGTCTTCTGGGTTCATAGGCACCTGATAATACCCCTTCAGGAGGTCGAGCTTAGAGAAAACCTTCGCTTTGTGCAGGTAGGAGGTCACGTCGGCAATGTTTGGGAGGGGGTGGTGATCCGGTTCTGTTTGCATGTTCAGGAGCCTGTAATCCCCGCACGGACGGAGGGAGCCGTCTTTCTTCAGAACGATGTGTAAGGGCGACGACCATGGGCTGGAGGCCTTTTGGCAAAGGCCCATTTTCTCCATTTCGGCGAACGTCTGTTTGGCGGCTGCCAATCGTTCCGGTACCAGACGTCTGAATTTTGCGAAGACTGGGGGTCCCGTCGTCTTGATATAGTGATAAATACCGTGCTTGGCAGGAACCGTGGGCGTTTGGCGAAGTTCTGGACGGAAAACTTCCGGGTACGACGTGAGGAGGTGGGCGTAGGCATCCGTGGGTGCGCTGATGTGGAGAGCGAGGTTAGAGGGGGCGGGTTGAAGAGGTGTCGACAAGTACGAGTCTGCGTTGACCAATCGTCGATGGGCGACATCGACCAGAAGGTGGAAATGAGAGAGGAAATCCGCACCGAGGATTGGCATTGTGACGTCAGCAACGAGAAACTTCCAATTGAATTTACCGTTTCCGAACAATAATGTGAGGTTCTCGTAACCGTAGGTGGGTATCGCAGATCCGTTGGCAGCTACTAAGCGGACGTCGGCAGATGTAGACAGACTACGTCGTGCCTTGAAGAGTTTCCTTGGCAAAAGAGTACGACAAGCACCCGTGTCTACCAAAAATCGTATGCCCGTTCCTGCATCCTGTAAAAAGAAAAGATTAGAAACATGGGAGGCCACCGCCACAAGCGATGGCCTACTTACACGTTTTTTGGCCACTGACAATCCTTGGCACATTTCTTCGCGGTTGCCCCGAATCTGAAGTGGTAGTAGCAAAACTGCGGCGGATGGAAGGTAGTAAGTGGCTGTAGAAGTCGTTCGTTGGGGCGCGAGCGATTGGTGGGTGGTGGGCGGCTTTGTCGCCGCTTCGGCACGTCACGGGGTAGGCGTGTATGTCCTACGGCATTCATGTCAGCTTCGGTTGACGTTGAATAGGCATCCTCGTCGTCAGGGGTGGAGGCGT
>NC_090725.1:309649988-309652488 GCF_036898095.1 Palaemon carinicauda | reverse complement strand
TGATAAATTTTCAAATAAAATTTACCTTAAATCTTTTCTCAATCATACTTTTTAACCTAGATTTTTGTCTATCTATTTTTTTTTTTCGGGGAGGGGGGGGGGGTAAAGTTTAAGGTCCCTAACACCTAATTTAAGAACACCTTTCTAAAATGTTTTTGAGGTCTTGCAGTGAGGAGCGTTTGGAACCCTCGTTCCGACCAAAGATTTTAGAATATTTTTAGCAAAGGATTTTGGAAGCGTCCTTTGTTACACTCTTTTACGAGGTTAGCTGGCGTACGATTTCGTGCGCGTTCTTTCTTAAACGATATTATGGTCTTCATTTTGTGGACTACTTAAGCTCCGCCAATATTTATTTTCAGGCGTCTTTAGACCATTATATAGACATGAGTTTTTTATATATTTTCTTTTTTATTTAGGACTGCAATTGCATGATTTTTATTTTGCGTTTTATCAAAAAAAAAAATTATAAGAGACACTCTTTCTTAAACGATGTTATGGTCTTCATTTTGTGAACTATTCAAGCTCCGTCGATATTTATTTTTAGGCGTCTGTACACCATTATATAGACATGAGCTTTTTATATATTTTCTTTTTTATTTAAGGACTGCAATTGCATGATTTTTATTTTGCGTTTCATCTAAAAATGTTCATAAGAGAAGCTAAAAAAAATGCTGAATAATCTTGTAGTTGAACATAATATTTGTTCAAACTACATTATAATATTAGCTAGGGTTGTGGTGGCCTGTTGGTAACGACCTAGCCTGGTGATCGCCAAACTGGGGTTGGAGTCCAAAACAAACTCGTCTGTTCCTTTATTCTCTGCAACCTCACCATCCATGTGAGCTAAGGATGAGGGGTTTGGGGGAGCCTACATGTCTCCCTGCTGAGTCATCAGCAGCCATTGACTAGCCATTCCTGGTCCTAGCTTAGATGGAGAGGGGACTGGGTCACTGATCATATGTAAATATGGTCAGTCTCTAGGGCATTGTCCTGCTTGCTGGGGCAATGCCCCTATTCCTTGCCTCTGATATTCATGAGCGGCAGAGAAGAAAAAAGAAGAAAAAAAGGATCGTGGATTTTACGTTATAGGTAATATGTAAAATTGTTTTGTTATAACCCAATCTCTAAGTTATCTTGGTAAATAAATGCATTAAGGCTTTTTATAACTAACACGTTCGTTAATTTTCAAAGATAATCCCAAGTTAACTTTCCATTCTTTTTTAATAAATAATCATCTCTTTAAACCATTTCCATTTTTTTTAATAAATAATCATCTCTTCAAACCAAGTTAACAAAGGAGTGTAATCTCTCAGAAAATTTAATGATTATTTCCTCATTAATCTTTCTTGACCCATTTGGTTTTCAATTTCTTATTTTCCCTCACACACACAATATATATATATATATTTATATATATTTATATATATATATATATATATATTATATAGTATATATATATATATATATATATATATATATATATAATATATATATATATATATATATATATATATATACATATATATATATATATATATACATATATATATATTATATATATATATATATATATATATATATATAAAGGCTGTGATTTTCCTTCTTTTACATTATGTTAATGTTACCAAAAAATCGTAAGAATTACTACATGTACCTAATCATTCACCACTTTAATTATTTTGAATTATTGCTAGGAGAGATACTCTAATTTTTGTTGAAAAAAGCAAACTTTTACAATATTATATATTTTTTAATATCCTTTTTTTAATAAAAGAATTATAATGTATCATACTGATATGTTAACCTTAGATTTGTCACTTAACTGTGGTTTTGTAAGGAATAACATTCCATTTTATATATGTTATTCTTGATACACAGATTTAATAATATTGGTATTTACTCACCATTTATAAGTAATTACTTGGTCTTTACTTCTATAAAGGTCTAATACCAAGCTATGCTTTCTTTCGAGGTGCATTTTTAATTTGGTAATTTCAACTTATAGTATCTATTCATTCCTTGTTATTCCCTTTGCCTATAAGGTTTAAAGGCCGTTCTTGAATGGCAGAGGCATGAAAGAGACATTGTCCTATAAAGCAGGACAATGCCCCTCGACAATGACCCATATGATCAGCGACCAAGGAGAACCAGACAATTATTCATTAGGCAGACTTATAGGTCTCGCAAGGATGGTGAGGTTTCAGCTACTAAAGGAACTAATGAGTTTGAGCTGGACTCAAACCCCAGTCTGGCATTCACCAGTCAGGGACGTTACCACATCGGTCACCAAAACCCCAAAGATTTAAAGCCGGCCGCTCTTGAATGGCAAAGGCAAGGGACAGTGACATTGCTCTAGCAATCAGGACAATGTTCTAGTGACTGACTATATGATCAGCGACCAACCCCCCCCCCCCTAGCTGGGACCAAGGAGGACCAGGCAGTGGCTGCTGATGACTCGGCAGGTAGACCTATAGGCTCCCCCAAGCCCCCACATTCCCAT
>NC_090725.1:309642488-309644988 GCF_036898095.1 Palaemon carinicauda | reverse complement strand
TTCCAACTTCATTGGCGGAGGTAAAAAAAAAAAGGTTGACGAAACTGAATGGTTATTGGGAGTCTAACGAAGTATTCGAGTGAATCATTCTCTTCCCCCGTGATATTATTTTGCTAATTTTTATTATCTATCTTTTGGATGTCGATTAAAACAAAATGAACAGTAGTTCGTCCATGGATGCCCAAACATTGATATGCAGAATATTCTCTTACGAATTATTTAACAGAAATAATTCATAGCTGCGTCAGTTCGTTATGAATATGTATGTGCCAGGCTTTTGAAACGAATAAAGTTGTATGCTGGTGCATACACATAAAATAATATTTCTGATCTGTTTATGGCTTCACTGCAAATTTCACCAGCATAGAGATTAATTCAACCAAACTCCCATCAGGTAATAGGATTTTGGAAATATTTTAGCATGGTATTTGGCTAAATATTATATAACCTATGCTACAAAGTGTGAAAATATAGTACATTAAATTGACCAATAAATCATGAATCTAAAAAATATTACTTTTAAAAGGTTATTTATGCATTATTCATACTCATCACTCTACACTTAAAAGACCATTATTTTTTCCTGATTTTTACCAGGACGTTGTTTTCATGAAGACATACTTATTTAGCTTTTAGAATGTTTATGTCAGTGTGTTTTACATCACTTTGCCTCATCATTATTTCTCTCAGGCTTTGCTTCCTCTTTCGGTTTTATAGCATCTGCTTCTAATCCATATAAGTGGTCTTGACTTCGCTTCATTGGCATTTTCTTATCATATGCCAAAGCTGCTTTTATCCTATTCTCAACTACACCTTCACATCCTCCCTCCTGACTAGTAGTAGATCCCAAGTATCTAAATTGTTCTACCTGTTTTATAACTGGGTCTCTACTTTCATATATTGTTATCCTGTCCCTACCTTCCTCACTGACACCATATCCTCAGTCTTATCCCCATTTACTCTCAAGCCACCCCTGTACAAAGTCCCCTGCCTCTCTACAACCTTTCTCTATAAGTCTTCCTCAGTTTCAGCGGTAATCACCAAATTAATCCTCTTTCACTGGAACATGGTTTACCATGCATGACATCAAGTGCAACTTGGTTCCAGTTCTGAGGCTCCCCATCTGAGACAGAGATGGTGGACAGGCTTGGTTTTCATCTCCCACAACACTTTGGTTTTTATATCTTCATTCAACATATCCATGACTAGCATAAATAAAAACAAGGCTGCAAAAGTTTCTGTTTCCCCAACAGCTATTATTACTTTTGTTCTTGTTCTTTTCTATATCAACTCAACCATTCTGACCAACTTCTCTGGGACTTTCCTCTTCCTCTAGCACCAAAACCTCTCCTTTTCTTATATTCTGTCATAGGCCTTCTTCATATCTACTAAAGCACAGAAGAGCTACGGGTGTCCATCTAGTCAAATTATCTCAGAAACCTTTACAGTTAATAGTTACCGTCTAGGCTAGATATTTCTAACCTAGAGCAACCTAACCTAACTACATTAATGATACAACTTATCACCTCTTTTCCTATAGCTGCACTACTATAGAGAGGGCATCCACAGTCCCTTTCCCCCTCATGAATCCATAAAAAGGGCATGTAAACTCCTTCTCCCCCTCACGAATCCATACATAGAATCTTAAAAACATTTGCTGCAAGTTTGGTCTTTTGATGTTCAGTAGCAGTTAACAAGTCATTAACATACCAAAATTTATTTTTCAATAAAAGGCAATTATTCACATAATCAATATACATATCTACAAAATGTAGAAGACAGCAGCTCCTTGAACTGTTTACGAGTTAAAACTGTATAACAAATACGACTTCTGTTACGCGTCTTCTATAGTTAAAACAGAGATTCAGGGTGAAATAAGCCGCACCCCCTGATGACGTCATAGCCAATCACGTTGTCTCCCACGTTAGCAGCAATCAAAATATATCCCCTCGCAAATTAAAATCATACAAACTTATAATAACTTTAAGGGACGTTTTGTAACTGCTGTTAATGCGCAGGACATGATTGGCTATGACGTCATCAGTGGGTGGGGCTTACTTTGCCTGGATCTCTTCGTCGACTTTGGTAATCCTAAAGCTGATGTCCTAAAGTCGATTCAAAGGCCTCCAATTTTAAACCGGACGAACCCGGACATAATGCTACAAGAGACCTGAGATAAGAAACAACAGCGTTTCCCAAAGAAGTCCGATTGGAACCTCGACGCATCCCCTTAAAGTGATTGTGACTTAGTATAGTATGAAATTTGTAAGGTGATGTATTGTGATCGCTGCTAATGTGGAAGACAACGTGATTGGCTATGACGTCATCAGGGGGAAGGACTTATTTCACCCGGAATCTTTGCGGCAACTGTAGTTTCGCTTATATACGCTAGATTTCCAGAATACAGTCTAATCATGGATCAACGGAGATGCCTTTTAATAGAATGTAAGTTAAAGGGTACCTCTCTAATGATTGACGTACGTTCCAAATATAATGGGCA
>NC_090725.1:309622488-309629988 GCF_036898095.1 Palaemon carinicauda | reverse complement strand
AGGCAAATCAAATTGTGGGAGAATCTGCAAAGATTTTTGGGTCACCAAACCAATAAAGAACGAAGGAAAACTAATTGCACAAAGAACGACCCTGTGTTTGAACGAGGAATAAATTTCAATAAAAACAATATTTTCTAAACCTCTTTGCCAGAGAAAATTGATGTTCAATATGAAAACATCGGTTAAAACAATCTTAATGTATAGAATTATGCACAACGTCTGTGTCCAAACGAGGAATAAATTTCAATAAAAACAATATTTTCTAAACCTCTTAGCCAGTGAAAATTGGAAGTAAAATATAAAAACATCGGTTAAAACAATCTTATTGTATAGAATTAATTTCCTAGTCTAAAATGGCAATAAACGACTCGAACGAGAGAATATTCACAAAAAGAAATTAATAGGTAAAACCATGCAGTGTTAGCTCATAATCTATTATTCATATTCATATACTTTTTATTACGTCTCTTCTCCGAGAAACTTTTTCTATCTTAATTTTAGTACATTTGAGAATTTCAACATATTTATATTCATAACTTTTTCCAACCTCTCTTTTTCGCGAAGTCTTTACTATATTTATTTCATTATAAGAGAGAATTTCATCTTTCGTATATGGCAGAATAGTACAAAGAAATAAATTCAAACCAAATTTTTAAAACTATGTAAAACATTGCTTGGGGAAAATTCTGTGAAACATATTATACCCAACACAGAAAGTAATAAAGAATATTTTACCTAACAAAATACTCTCACTAAATATGCAAATGAGAAATAACTTGTCAAACAACTCCCTCAACTTCTAATCAGTAGTTCGGGAAGTTTCAATGAATCACATCCCTAGATGCTACAGGAATTACTGCATCGCAGATCTCAACGAATAATCAAAAGAGCGGTACACTTAGTATATCAAGGCCCATAACGAAGATCCCTTGGCTGAAAGTACTGTGGAACTGAAAGAGGATACTTTAGCCTCAACCAGCAATAAAAAAAAAAAGAATGCTAGCACCAAGTCATAACTTCCATAAACATGGCCCATACAACAAAAATGCCTATACCACCATTGTTAAACTGAACGCAGAAAAGAAGCCCAAACCTATTATAGGTAGCACCCTAACTGCTCCTGAATAGCAAGCCCCACAACAAAGAGCGGGGTTACCTAAATAAATTGACACAGAACATGGACCGTAATATCATATCATTCTAGACAGTGATAGGAACTTCCAACTGTTCACCTTAGAAGACCTAAAAGCTACCATGGAACACCTCAAATCTGAGAAGCCAGTCAGCTTAGATGGCATAACAACAGAAAGGATCCTATATTTTTGAAACACAACAAAAGATCAAATGTACACGAGACATACATTGCAGTTTCCAAGGGAGGTGCTTCAGGCCAATGATTGGAGTGGTCGATGACAGTAAAAAGGTCACAATCTCCTTGTATTGTGGATAGGAGACCTACAACATTGAAAAGAATGTGGGTAAAAGGCCACTGAGGTAGAGCAAAGGTGCCCACTCCTGAATCCGTGTGTCGATATACTTTTGAGGTTTGACTTGAAGTACAGGGGAAGACCCAATCCTTAGTATCCATAGTAATGACATGCCAAATAAACTCTGTCTTCGGTAGTTTTGCAGTAGAACAGCACAAGGGAAGTGAAAGGCCATGAAGGGGGGAAAATATCCATGGTCTAGGTCTACTAGCACTGACATCCCAGAGGAGGATGGCTTTGGAGGCGTCAAGAGGGACATTCTCCCAACAGAGGGATGTGTAGGATGTCCTACATGCTTGGAATTCTGGATCTTTTAGTTAGGCTTCTGCAAAGGCATTGTAATCACATTGGCAATGTTTGGGAGGAGATAGTGATCCAGTTCTGTCTGTATATTTAGGCATCTGTAATCCCCACAAGGACGCAAAGAGTCATCTTTCTTGAGGACGATGAGTAAGGGTGATAAACATGGGCTTGAGGCTTTTCTTCCATTTTGGCGAACGTTTGTTTAGAGGCTTCTAAAGGATCTGGTCAAAGACTTCTGAATTTGGTAAGCATTGGGAGCCCCGTCGTCTTGATATGGTGATAAATACCGTGTTTAGAGGGAACCATGGGCGTTTGATGAGGTTCTGGACAGAAGACTCTCGAGTATGACGTGAGGAGATAGGTGTATGCATCAGTGGGTACGCTGATGTAGAGAGCAAGGTCTGAGGGGGCTAGATGAAGAGGTATCGAGGTGTACGAATCAGAGTCGACTAACCGATGATGAGCGTCACCAACAAGGAGTTTGAAATGTGAGAAGATGTCCGCACCGAGTATTGGCAACGTGACGTGAGCCCCAAGAAATTTCCAATTATACTTGGCACTTCCAAACGATAATGTGAGGGTTTCATAACCATGAGTGGGTATCACAGATTCGCTGGAAGCTACCAGACTAGGCCTTGTCCTAGAGAGTGGCCTTGGCAGAAGAGAACGGCAAGCCCCCATGTCCACCAAAAATTGAACCCCTGCACCTGCATCTTGTTAAAAGAAAGGATTAGTGACAGGGGAGGCCACTGCCAAAAGTGAAGGCATACTTACAAGTTTTTCGGCCACTGACAACAATCTGCACATTTCTTCAAAGTAGCCCCGAATCTGGAACAGTAGTAGCATAACTATGGCTTATAGGCATCAGGAAGTGGGTGTAGAGGTCGTTCATTGGGGTATGTACGAGTGGTGGGTGGTGGGCAGTTTTGCCACTGACTCACCACGTCATAGGATGGATGTCTGTGTCCTACCTCCTAAACGTCAGCTTCATTCGATGCTGAATAGTTGTCCACTCCACCATTAGTGGAGGCGTTGGTGGAGGACTTGAAGGTGTTGAAGTGGCTGTCCATACGGGTGTCGACTTTGGTCATCAGGTCCTTCATGGGCAAAATATCGACAATGGGGATAGCAGCGTGCACAGGTTCAGTTAGGTGCCATACGCAAGGGTGTGAAGTAGATTTATTTTGCGATGAGAGCCGTCTGTGGGAGGTTGGTACGCAACGGTTGTTGAGAGAGCTTAAACTTTTTACCTATGCGGGCAGCTGGCGATGGTGAGTACTGCTCCAAAGGGTATGAGTTGAGGGTGTTGTACGTTATTGGTGTGTCTCCTTACTCACACAGCCAATTTTGAGGTTTCCGGGAAAGTGTCCGGCCATTGCTACAGGTGCTTAGGTGCTTGACTGATTCATGGCCTGGACTTCAGTGCACTGAAACCAGGCAAACGCTTCTCTGCTGACAAAGGACAGTAGAGTCTATGTCTGAGAGAGGCACAGCTGTGAGGGGGAGGGCAGGAGGAAGCTGATCACTTCAGTGGTCACCAATGTGCAGATGCACCAGTTAGGTAATAATTGAGAAGCTAAGAGAATGCACTTAACTTTATTTGGACGGATTATTAGTATAAATACAACACATTCCAGTCAAAAGTGGCCCCTAAATTCAAACACAATGATTCAAGAACATAATGGTTACCAATGTGAGGGGAGAGCGATAATGATAATATACAAAAAACAGAAATACCGTTACAGTATATGAGCATGTGCGATACACGTGAAGTACAATACTAGGTCAATCCTGCTGCAGTCAAGTATTAAACCTGACACAATAAATCTAAAATAAATAAATCAAAAGTACAGTCTCAATCGATCTCACGGTGGCACATAACACTGTAAATCATAGAACACTACTTCTGAAGATGGCTCAGGGAATACCTGCATAGTCAACATCATTACTCACCAATCAGCAGTTTTTAATCAAAATTGGTGGGTATAAAGAGCATATGGAAGGATACAGAATATCCGCAGGTACATAATGAAGACAACCTATGCATTTCCACACAATTGGACTCCTTCACCACCATCAAAAAAATCTGTCATTGGCACTACTACAAAATATGACACCTTAATGCCAATCCAAACAAAACAGAGGAGTATGCTTCCAACTAAACAATTACCAGGCAAACAAAAAGCTAAAGATCATTTGGGGCGACACAGAAATAGAAATCCCACTTCCTAGTCTATTTAGGCATCACCAGTGACGTATTGCTCTCCTTGAAATAGGACATAAATAGAAGCAAACAAAGTAGCAACTAGGAACATCTTCCTCAGCAAACTTGCTAACGCCAGCTGGGGAACAGGTACAGACCCTGAAACTCTGAGACACATAGTCTTAGCACTTTGTTACTCTACTATGGAGTACAGTGCACCAGCATGGGCAAAATCATACCATGCGTGTAAGGTAAACCCAGAGCTAAATAAGTCCTGTCAGATGATTACTGGCATCCTAAAATCAACACCTCTACCATCTTTATACAAATGAACCGGTATCCCACTACCCCGTATCCAATGATAAAGGCTTGCAAAAAACAAAAAGAATAAACACATTAATGACCCTAGGCATCCACTCCACAATCATCAAGAATCAAGATGAAGACTGAAATGCCGCAAAAGCTTCACGCAATATAATGAACTAGAACCAATTTAAGAAGCTGTTTACAGGATAGAAAAGTGGCAGGAAAGGGACCGATGGCCATCCAATGATGCGCTGCCCAGCCCAAACAAAGGTCTGCCCAGCAGAAAAAACCCTCACCAGGAAGGATTGGATAACACTAAACAGAGAAAGGGTAAATGTGGGCAGAACTGGAGATAAATGCCACAAATGGGGATTAGCCACCAACCCTGAATGCTCATGTGGGGCAATACTACAAACAATGGAAAACATCCTACGAGGATGCCCACTGGGCCCTTATTGCTCAGATCAAGAACTCAAAGAGGCAAACGACAACCACTATTGTTGGTTCGAGATCGGCACCATAAGATATGATAATTCTTCTTCCATTAGTGTGTTTTTTTCCCATTCTTATGGGGCAACACGGTTGCCTTCTTTTGAAGGAATTTGCTTTGGCTTTGGGATGGACCGTAGTCCCGACCGGCTGCCCTGCCTGTCATTGCCAGACCCCAGTATTGTATGCTTGTGTGTTGTACCAGCCATCAGCGCCCTTCCTCCCAGCGGTGAGGAGTCATGATTGATCAAAAGATCCAGTATTAATAAAACAAAATCTTACATTTTTAGTGGTTTGGAATTTAGACTTTTGGTTATTTATCACATAGCTTGGGTCTTTGAGACAATTCAGTACCTTTGTGCAACCCATCAGTTGCTCTGTGAAATGAAATTTAATAGGAGGAAATATCGAAGAGGGAACGGAGGTAAAGCAGGACATAAATTAAGCGCAATTTGTGTCCGAAGGAACGTTACATTTTGACCATCAAGTTTCGTATAAAATGCGCCGCAAGAGTCGTACTGGTGGTACTACTCCTACTTGTGGAAAATTATTAATGAGTCCTATAGTTCAATATCATCTTATTCTTCACTGACAACTTGGCCCATAGGAAAAGCAGCAACGTCTTCATTAACGTAAATATTTTTCTCTTACTCATTAACTAAATCTTTTTCTAAATTCCCATATTTTCTAAACAAGAAAAGAGTGCACATTGAATTAAAAGCACTCAAAAAAAATATTCCAAGGTATGAAAGTCTATAAAGAATTCTAAAAAATAAAATAAAATAGACAAAGGGGATTTGAAATGTTTGATCTTTCCTTTACATCCGAAACGCCTCAGTCATTCTTTACTTTTTTTCATAAAACTACCGTATATTAAAATAAATTATATCAATCCTCCTTCTTCGACGTATTCTTTTTCATTTAAAGTATGTATGACTTTTTCCATGGTACAATTTAGAGAGAGAGAGAGAGAGAGAGAGAGAGAGAGAGAGAGAGAGAGAGAGAGGTACATTCCTGGATGTGACAGGAAATATTTCCCTTCTTACGGTATAATATATCCCTTTAACTTCGTGTTCTAAGAATTAATATATATATAAACCATTTCTCTCTTTGAAGATCCATTTTTGTTCCTTGATTTTCTGACGCCAAAAGCCTGCCAAGTGTACGCCCCACTAATTCTATTTCACTTGTAATTGAGTTCTATTCCTCTTGATATCAATTTCCCTCTTCTAATTCATATTTATTTTTTCCTTATAGACTTTATTTTACAATTTCATGGCACTTTAATCCCCATTGCAACTGAATGCATGAAAATATTCTCATGCTTAATTTTTTAAGATAAAATTAACTTCATTGTTCACTTTCTTTTTACTCTTCATAAGCATGAAATCTCATTGTAAAATGGAATTTCATAAATTTAAAGAACCATCTTTTTGCTAATACAGGAGAGTTAAGGCAGGCAAATTAAAGAGTGAATTGGAATTTACGAAACAAACAATTTGAAGCGATAGTGTTTTGCTGTTGTTTTTTTTTTTATTATAAATAGTCTACTTTTCCTTTGATTTAATCTCCCTAATATCTTTTTTTACTGATGCTCCTAATACCAATCTCTCTCTCTCTCTCTCTCTCTCTCTCTCTCTCTCTCTCTCTCTCTCTCTCTCTCTCTCTCTCTCGTAAAAAATCAGCTTAATATTTTCCAATAAAATTACCTGGGCCCTCTAAATAATTTTTATAACGGTTTCTTATTTCACGAAAGAGATACGGGTAGGTTAAAGAAATTGAAAAGGAAACAAATAGAGAGAAAAAAAAGAAACAGAAGTAAAATTAAACGTGGGCAAATCTACAATGATTTTTGGGTTACACAACTAAGAAAAAAAATAGATAAGAACCCTATGTTCGTGGCAAAGAATTTAAAATACCTATTGTTTTTTTCATTAAATCATAAAAAAAGAAAATCTTTTATCACTGACATTTGTTTTCGTTGAGTGATTAGAGAGAGAGAGAGAGAGAGAGAGAGAGAGAGAGAGAGAGAGAGAGATAGAGAGAGATGGGGGGGGGGATATAAGGTACTTTCCTAGATGTAACATTGAATATTTCTAGACACAGTTTATGATGTACCAACCGTGTGTTACACGATAGTACATAGTTCATTTTGTGTATATACTATGCTTGTATCTTCGCTCTTCCCTCGCACTAAAAAGAACCAGAATAAACATGTCTGTTTTTCTCATCTTTAACAGTGTCTGTTTTTGAACATGAAATTTCTTGTTGTTTTGAGCTTTTGTATATAAAGGAGAGTATTCTATAATAAACTCACTCAGTTGCCTTCATACTGTCTTTGAGTCATAACCTTCTCTCGCCCCGTCACAATGATATACACTGTAATGTTAGGCTGATCGCCTAAAACTTAGGATAGAAGAGACTCTTTAGCTATGGTAAGCAACTCTTCTTGGAGAAGGACACTCCAAAATCAAACCCTTGTTCTCTATTCTCGGGTAGTGCCATATCCTCCCATGGTCTTCCACTGTCTCAGGTTAGAGTTCTCTTGCTTGAGGGTATACTCAGGCACACTATTCTATCTTATTTCTCTTCCTCTTGTTTTGTTGAAGTTTTTATAGTTTATATAGGAGATATTATTATAATGTTACTATTCTTAAAATACTTTATTTTTCCTTGTTTTCCTTTCCTCACTAGGCTATTTTCCCTGTTGGA
>NC_090725.1:309594988-309617488 GCF_036898095.1 Palaemon carinicauda | reverse complement strand
AAACATGTAAATAAAAGTACATGCAATTCAAAATAAACATACGAAATATATATAATATAAACAAATACAAGTAAAAGCAATGCTGATAAAATAGACACAAACAGATTTCTAGAAAACACAAACAGGTATATAGAAAACACCATACAATTCAAAATAAATACACACCATTTATATGCAAAAAAAGACAAAATATCAAAATAATAACAATTATAAAAATAGACACATAAACAAGTAAATAACCTGTAAATAAATGACAAATTATCGTTACTAATAAAGAAATCCTCTTCCAGATCCCTTATAAGTGTTGCCCAGATTAAATCCGGCATCACAAAAAAAAATCGGTAAATGAGGAAGTTTGTATTTACGATTGATCGCAATAAAATCTTTGTTACAGTAGATCAAGTTTATAGAAAAAATTCATAGTTCCACTTTACTATGTAAAGGAAAAAAAGGAATCAAAGTTTAACAAAAACCCTTGATTAAAAAATCCTAAAGATGAGCTTAACCTGATTCAAATTCTAAGTTATAAATAAATTACAAAACTAAGCATGTGTAAATGATAACTGAACCTTTCAACTTCAAGAATTTATCTTAGAGCATTGAAATACACCTGCAATTTAGCTCTGTTATAGAATATAAATATGATAACTAGAATAGTGCTCAATCTATAAATGTCATTAATTCTCCCTTGTGACTGAAAATATCCAAGGTATCCAAGTTAATACATACCTTTCTATAAATATTTATACTAACATCGAAAAGACTCCAAAAACACCTTGGCATAATATCACTTACCTGTAGGAACACTTCCTGAAAAGAAAAAAAAATATTCAATTATATAATCATGATATGGGATTCCACTAACATAAAAATGAACTAATCTTTTCAGTGAACTCGATTGTTTCAGTAACTTCATTATTTTTATAAAATTAACAATGTTCTGCTCCAATCATACGACAATAAAATTATAAAACACAATCCGACCACAATTGAGGAAATGAACAGTGATGGAAAGAAGACTTAGAACAGGGTGCTAGCAGATGTTTCCTTCAAAGGAGGAAAATGGAAATATTATAAAAAATAGAGATGGAGTAATAAATATTACAGAGATCTCTATACATTTCAAAACAACAGTGATATAAGAAACAACTTTGCAAATATAAATCATATAACACCTGATATGGTAGAAAACGTAACAGTAGTAGAAGTAAAGAAAGCATTAAAAGCCACGAAAATAGGCAAATCAGCAGGAGAAGAAGGTCTAATAATTCATTTATCAACAGATGGAAGAAATTTCATAGTAGCAAAATTCACTGAACTTTACACAAAATATCTGCAAGAATGTTCTATCATTACACTAATTAAAAAAAGGGAGACAAAAAAGACTTAAAAGATTACCGCCCAATAAGTTCACTTTAAGTAATAAATAGAATATTTACAAAGATCATGTTAAGCATACTATTAAGACAGCTAGACTTTAATCAACCAAGAGAGCAGGCAGACTTAGAAGTGAGTATTCGATAATGGACCATGCCTATGTAATTAACTAGCAAATAAAAATCTTTTGATTCTGTCAAAACCTAAGCAGTAATAAAAGCTTTTCAAAGACAAAGTATACATAATTCTTATGTAAGGACACTTGAATATATCGATGCAGGAAGTACAGCAATCATAAAATTATGTAAAGGTAGTGAAAAAATTCCAATTTAAAAAAAAACGTTAGATAAGGAGACCATCTCTTTTAAATTATTCACAGCATGCCTAGATAAGCTTTTTTTTTTTAATTTGAATTGGGAAAATGTATAAATTAATATTAATGGGGAATTCCTTAACAACTTAAGATTTGCAGACGACGTAGTTATGTTTAGTGAATGATGGGAGGAATTACAAAAGATGATGAAAGATTTAAACAGAGAAAGCAGAAGCGTGGGACTGAAAGTGAATATGATTAAAACTAAGATAATTTTCAATGAAAAAGCAGAAAGACTGCAAATAAAAGTTATGGATGAACCCTCCAGAGATTGTTAATGAATATACGTACTTAGGACAGAGAGTAAGTGTTTCCCAAGACACAATACCGAAATTAAAAGGATAAGCATTGCATGGAAAACATTTGGTGAAAAATCAAAATTTGATCATTGGGACTTCCCTGAGTGAAGAAACTGTAAACAATGAAAACTTGGAATCAACGATTGACGAATTTTTAGTTTTTCTACAAAGTCTTCAACTAAATACAAAAATACATTTCTCCAGTGCTCAGGGTGAGAGAAAAAATAAGAGTTTCCATGGAATTCACTGAGGGTAATTTTAAGAGCTCATATGGAGCTCTCTTCAAGCACCACAGTACCTCAGTCACATCACAGGCTGGAGGTCAAATCTCACAAGGAGGACAGGTCTCTTCTATACTTTTAATAAGCAGGGATATTTCAAATGAAGAAGAAATATCTACTTCTCTCAGTATCAGTACCTGGCTTAAGGCCGAACAATGACTTTTCACCGTTGATACCGAGAGGCATATTCCCTTTCGTATATGCGCTAAAAATGAGCTGCAAGTGGAATAAATACTGCAAGAGGAGAAACATCCCCTCTACAAAACACAGTTCAATTTGCTTGGTACACACCCGAGGAAGAACTCCTGAGGTATCGGGACATGTCTTGCACTGTCTCGCAGGAAAAGACCCTCTCTCTTGAAAAAGTGCTGGATAATCTCCAGCCATGAAGTGATAGGAACTTCACAAAGATATGGAATCTCTGCAGATGGGGCTCACGGAGTAGATTGAGCAAAGGTGGAAGATCCACCGGCATATGCTAATAGAAGCAGAAGGTCTGGGTATCATTCTGCTTGAGGACATTTTAGGACTACAAGCGTCAGCTTTAGATTCAGGGATTATAAAACTTTGTATATCACCCTCGAAGAAGACAAAAGGGTAGACAAGCATAGATATTGAGGCCATCCCATTAATGCAGTATTGCATCCTCAAGTATTATTGCTGGGTCTTTCACTTGGGAAAAATGACCTGATAATTTATTGTTGATGATTGTGGCCAATTTGTCCATGGCGGGAACTCCAAAAAAGTCATGAGCCTTGTCGCCACGTGGGGATATAAAGAACATTCTGATCCAATTATCTGCTCTTGGTGACTTCACTTGTCTGCTTTGACATTCTTTTTTGACAGGGCTGAACCAAGCTAAAAGGATTATTACATTGAGGAATTCCTAGTATCAGTACAGCCATCAGGCATACAAAAACTGTGAAAACTGCAATGCCTTCCTTGTTGACATAAGTCACAAAAGTTGCATTGTTATATATTAGTGAAACCGAGTGGCTGGTCAGCAATGGATGGAAGTGTTGTGAAGCTAAATAGGCTTCTTTTAACTCCAGCACATTGATGTGGAGAGACTTGGCCTCTGGTAACCATTGTTCCAATGTTAGATGGTCCATTAAATGGGGCCCACACCATCTCTTTGGCATAACCAAAAACAGAAAGAGATCTGGAAGGGGACGCTAAGTGAGACCACTAAAACAAACTCCCCTAAAATAGCAACCAAAGAAGGGTTGGTCTAGAGTCTTGTTTGGACGGTACTGGAGCTCAAGAAGACTCTATGGTCTGCAACCAGTGTCTTTTTAGACATCACTGCCATCCTCGCTGGTTATGGAAAACCGCAAGGAACAAGCTTTTCTAGAGTGGCCAGGTGGCCTAGTAGCTGTAGCCATTGTTCTGCTGGCACCTGTGCCCAATGGAGAAAGGGATGAGCTGCTTCCCTGAGTCAGATTACCCTGTCTTGGGATGAACAGGCTTTCCCTGCTACTGTGTTTATGTACATATCCAGGTATATAAATTTTTGCATGGGTGAAAGGTGGGACTTCTGATTTCTCACAATCCCCAGATTGCAACAAAATGAGAGGAGCCTGTCCCAATAATGACTATGTTGGGACTCTGAATCTGCTAGTATTGGCCAGTCGTCTAGGCATCATATCAAACGAACCTGTTGGCATGGACACATGCTAAAACCAACAGGAATACAGGTGAATAATTGGGGGCCATACACAACAGAAAGTAAAGCCGTTTAAATTAAAAGACTGCACCCAAGATGAAGCATATCTATTTTCTCGAAGAACAATTTACAGGGTTCTGAAAATATGCAGCCCTCTAGTGGAGATGAATCATAAAGGAGTTTTTCCTCAAGGCATATCTGGTTGTGCTGGTAATTTCCCGCCAGAAATTAGTGTTGTTGGTATAACAATTCAGAGCTAGAATATCTATTACTCGCCTCCAGTTCACTAAAGGTTTCTCAGCAAGAAACAGATGGCTGAAGAAGCCGATATACTTATCTCTGAATTCTTCCAGGATGCCCTTTTCCAGCATAGTCTGCACTTCAGATTGATGTGCTAGGTCTTTCTCCTCTCCTAGGCAGCAGAAGTATGACTACATCATCATAACTGACATGAGTGTACGGGGAGAGCTAATGAACGTCATGCATTATACAAAATGAAGTATGTCCACTTCTCTGTTCCTTTAAACTGCCACCTCATCCATTTCTTTGACAGATATCCCTTCACTGGAAGTGATTGAGTGGTGGAATTGCTATCCTAAGCATGATCTAAGGCCTTGTCTATATTTTCCTCTACAATTTTGTTTCTGGCCTCTTCATTGGTAAAATGGATGACCAGAATCGGAGGGCTTCAGCAGTCCTGTCAACTCAACTGTCTAGGAGCTGGTGTAGGAGCTTGCCTAAGCAGAAGCAATGGTCGTTACAGATATTGGAGCTGGCAGGCTGTGGTCCCCTAAAAGAACATTCGATGGAGGTGTGCATCCTGGCTGGATTTCCCCAATTTGTATAATGTTTGTTCCACTTGGTCTAGAAACAGCAAAGGAATTCTGAGCGAGAAATTCATGATGTTCAATACCTGATCTACCTACTTTATGAACTTATAGGTAACTGCATCTCATTTGTTAAGAATTCAATTGGGCAACTGGCTAGCTGCCTGGTGAAACAAAATCTTTGCTCCGAGAGAGTGAGGTCTGTAAACTGCCTCTCCCTCTCAGTATCAGAAATGTCTAGTTTGGAGCTAAGTATCGTATGGTGCCTAACCAGTGGTCCAATTATGAGGCTTACTACGGGGTAGTCATTGCTGTGGCTTCTATGACACTTGCTTTCAAATCTGTAAATGTGATATGCTGGTTGTCCAATTTCTCACCTGAAACGGATGAGGCCAGAGTAGAAACTGCTGGGTCCACAGACAGTAGAGGGGGATGAGCGACCTGTGTCACATATTACCTTTATTTCGTAAACGCCGCCTTCAAGGAGTCTTTCCGAGGTGATACTTTCAAGTTGACCTTGTTGAAGGTCTTGTCTAACTCAAACCAGGGGAGTGGAAGTCATTGTTAGGATCCATGGGGAGCATAACTTGGCCTGTCTATCACAGACTTTCTGCCTTTCATCGGTGATCAAAAGGCTTCACCAAGGTAACTTAACCTCCTAATCAGGTATAGAACCTGAAGAAAACAAATCTTAAACTCTTCCTCCTCGGATTCAGTGCAGTCTGAACCAGTTACCTATGGCAATCATCTGACAGAGCCAGGAAGTGCTTACCTCGGGAGAAGCCAATCCTCTATGAAGAGGAAAGATGTTGCTCTTCATCTTCGTGTTCCTGTACTGAACCAGGCCTTTGCCAAGAAGATTCTGGATCTAATAACTTGTCAGAAACTTCTCAATTGTTGAGAAGTAAAAGGTTACACAGACAAAACTATGACCTTCTGAATGGCTCCTCGGCCATCTCAGTTGAGAACGATAAGAAGAAGGATCGTCAGTAACCCTCCTTTAGGAAGATCTAGTAGAGACAGCCAATCGCATAGTGTTCGTCTCAGAGTCCTTGGTCTCATTTCTTCTTGATACCTTCGAGAAGGTGAACAAAGACCTTGTGTTGCTTCATAGCAGCCAAAACCTTCAGGAGACTCTATATCCAAAGGAAGTTCTCTAGACAAAGAATGCTCAAGATGTTGATCAGAGCTGACAAAGGACCAATTATGAATGAATTCTATTTCAGATAATCTAAAGTTATCCGCATAAGAAATTCATCGATTACCAATGCATCTAAGGACAAAATTCTATCACCGAGGATCATGTTTGTGCAAGCTCTCTGGATGCAGGTAAACAAGGAATATCTGGAGCTACTAAGAGCAAACGTCCTTAATTCATGAAAGTTTAAGTAAAGACGAAGATTTCTGGGTCAGGAATCCTAGTTCTGACTAATTAAAATGAGATCAGACGCATTTTATTGGATAGTTATTAGCTCGCACAGGTGTAGTTTCTGTATATTCCGTCCTTGAACTGTGATGAGGTTGCGAAGAACTGACACGCTCGTGCACGACTTTGTTAATTGTCCAATATATATGTGGGAGTAACACATGAACATAGACCTATTCCAATAATAGAAACAAACTCTCAGGGAATTTCTAGTTTTACAACAAAAGCAACTTGTATTAAAAGATAAAATCGTTCGTTACTCCGCATTTCAGGAATGTTACAATTAAACCAGGTATTGTCATATTACCAAAATGGCATTGTCAACGATACATTTTCTAATAAATTTACCCTGTAAATAGTAGCAAATCTAATTAACTATATAAGTGCTAGTGCACGCAACCCGTCAAAAGTGATGGCTAAACGTTTAGAAAGATATGCACACACCCTTTATCTTTCTAACCAATTCCACCCGAGGGAAGGGGAGAGCCAGTCACGTGATCGGATATATATATATATATATATATATATATATATATATATATATATATATATATATATATATATATATATATATATATATATATATATATTTGGGCTTGAGCCATGTCATCCTGATGGAACATCTCCTTGTCTGGAACAGTATATATAAGATCTCTTGTAGAGGGGAGTTATCTGCTGCGTGAGATCTATGAGATTTCAAGATCATCTATTTTGTGGGCGAAACGGTTTCAAGCTTACCTCAAACTATTCTCGTCTTGTCTGGCCTTAACCTGTTCGTTCCGTGGGACAGGTTCCGGATGTTGGCTATTTCGCAGATATGGATCTTTCCACCCTTAGGGGCTTTCACTGTCCCTATGGATTTTACTGATCTTTGTATTGTCTGTTAGGTCGACACTTATTCCCCTGCCTTGGTTGCAGCCTGTGGAGAAAGGTTTACATAATCGGAGCCATGCCATTCTGGCTCAGCATAGCTCTGACGGTTTTTCACGAAGTTTACTGATGTAGTCATACAATAACTGAAGTACACAGGTTTTTAAATAGAGGCGTACCTGGTTGACCGCCTAGTGTGAGTTACCTGGCACAGAGTGCTCGGAGGCAGTCAATTGAGTTTTTGGTTCCTCTAGTCTCTTGGAGTTCAGAACAACCTTAAGAAATCAGAACTGGCTCCAGCTCAGGACTTCCCGCGGTTGGAGAGTAAGTGTGATTTTATGTTCCTGTCCTAGTCGAGGATGATCACCAGGCATCGCTCAGAGGAAATTTGAGGATCTTTACGATTCACAAATTTTATCCTCAATGTACAGCTCAAAGATGCAGACAGAATTTGGGGAAGGAGAGCCTCCAGCGCTCCTCCTGACCATCAGATGAAGACCCCGGTTTTCCTGCAGAAGCAACTTAGACAGTGGTCCACTGCCATATGTCTTTCACAGACGTTGCTGTTGCGCTTCTATACTCTAGTAGTGACACTTTGTTTGGACGCCTCGTTGGGAGGTTGGGTGGGTCATAACCCACCCAAAAAAGTGCAAAGCTGTTGGTTTCAGAAATTTTACCAATACCACATCAATATTCTGGACTCCATGGTAGTCTTCTTGTCCCTCATGAACTTATATCTGAAGAAGAACATTCATATCCACTTACACCTCGTTAATAGAGTTATAGTCTATTGATTCAACAGACAAGAATCGAGGTCTCCTCATTTGAAACATGTAATCATAACCATCTTTACGTTGGATCAGACAAAAGGTTGGCACTGGTCAACGTCTCTCCTTCAGTGAGATCAAATGTCTGGCCTTCAAGTGGAACTGTTTGCAATGAGCTTCAGCAAGATATTTCCCTGCTAAGTAGCACCGAAAGTGGTTCAAGCAGCAGTAGGCATGGACATGAAAGTTCATCAATGTCCATGGAGGGGAGTCGTTGGACAATGATTTGCCTGTTTCCACTGTTTAATCTCCTCATGAAGGTTTTGGACAGGCGTAGATCTTTCAAGGGATGGCGGCTCTGGTGGCTCTTTGGTAGCCAATGAGCAACTGGTTTCCCATGGTCACAGATTTGAATCCCAACTCGTGCAGTGACTAACTCGATTCTGTCTCAGGATGGACAGCAGGGGATTTCTAATGCTTCATCATGGAGATCGTTCGATCCTCACCTCATGTTTGATTTCACCCTATTCCTGGGATTGGAATTGAAAATTCAACATGAGGAGTGGGTATTTGTGGAAACTATGAGTCGTCTAGAACCATGACTCAGTATGAAACGTCATGGGCCAAATGGGTCAAATATGTCAAAGACATAAATCCAGGGTTGATTACTATGGATTTTGTTTATGTTTCAAGCTTACTTTGCATGTTTAAAGTCTAGCCTCCTCCACGATTTCGTCGTACACTTCCGCCCTCACTAGATCTATATTATATGCCTTTGATGTCGAATTTTACTCAGATCTCTTTAACAAAGTTCCGAAGGTTTGTGCAAGGCTACGTCTGTTGGGTCTACTGAAGCCTATCTCTTGGTCTTTGGACAAAGTTTTGCAATTCACTTCGGACATAGTCAATCAAAGGCTACTATTCTGAATCCCACTCAGAAAGTCATCTTCATAATTACGATGGCTTCCGGTGCTCGGGTTAGGGACTTTGTAACGATTTCTAGAGTCAAGAAATACATTGAATTTGTGGAAAATGGTGAGGTTAATTTATACCCTGATCCCACTTTTCGAACAAAAAATTGAACTTCCCTTCTCACCTTGAGATCTATGGAAACTAGTTCCCCTCATGGTGACCCTTTCCTTTGTCTAATACACCATAGATTTTTCCTACGTCAAAATCCTATATATATATATATATATATATATATATATATATATATATATATATATATATATATATATATATATATATGTATATATATATATATATATATATATATATATATATATATATATATATATATATATATATATATATATATATAAACACAATAACAACAAATGCAGTCGTTTCTAGTCCTCTGCAGGACATAGATATCAGACATGTCTTTATTCATGTCTGGGTTTTGGCCAGTTTGCATCACTACGCTGGCTAATGTGGATTGGTGATGGTGGGAGACTTGACACTGATAGCTCACAGCAAGCCAACCTAGTATGGGTGACCCTGACTGATTCACCTTTGCTGATCGAGGCGATATGGAAACCCTTTCACCGCGTTAAGGTATTCCCAGTTATTGGGTTCCAAAAGCCACTAGGAGTTGGAAGACCCATACCTACATGGCTGAGGACTATGAAGGGTGAAGTAAGAGATGATGAATGGAGAAGTAGTGAATTACAAGCTAAAGATAGAGAAAACTTTCGAAATCTAACCGAGGCCTTTTGCGTCAATAGGCGTAGGAGATGACGATGATGATATTACCAGAATGCATGAAATATCACATGAGATTGGGCTCAATATAAATAGAAGAAAGACAGAGATGATGAGAGCGGAATATGCGATGGGAAGATGAAATATTGGAAGGAGAAAGGATTAACGAGGTGGAATCATTTGAATTCTTAGGAACTATGATAGTTTCTTTAGAATTGGAGTTTAATGAAATATTGAAAATAAGGCAAAACAGGCAATGGCTAGGTCAAGTAAAATTTAGAAAGCACATTTCCTGAAATTACATATAAAATCAGGCTATATATCAGTTTATAGAGATCGGTGTTACTGTATGGACATTAGTCTTGGTATGACATTGAAACATATCCAACAGATTTTATAGATTTGAGAACAAAGGCCTTAGAAGAATATAGGGAGGTGTATGGCAGGACAGGATTCGAAATTAAACTATAAGAGAGATTACTCGAGTGCCATATATGTATAGGGTGACCATACATCCCCCTTTAAGGGGATCAGTCCCCCATTTTGACTCCTTGTTCCCCTAAAAATCACTCTCTGTGGGGGACGCCTTAATGTCCCCCTTCCAGCCATATGTCTCATATTTGTCCCCCAATTGCCACTGCATATGTGTTTAGTTATATGAATTGATGAATTTTTCATTTTTTTACCAAATTTCTAAGGTTCACTTTTTTGCCTCATACAGTGCAGCAGCATAGCTTATGCTCCAATTTCTTTATACAAACGAAAGAAGAAGGGAACTATGTTGCAGTTTTTTGACAATCCATTTTCAGAGGTTTGGCTTTATTCTATACACGGTCAGAGTACAATTGAGTCCAAAAAATCTGTATGATGGAAGTGTCTTGCATCTTAAAAGACTTGAAAATGAAACTAACAGAACGAAAAAGAGAACTGTTCATCCCAATTATAATCACTAAGATGCTCCGAGATTTGGAGAGGAGTGGGAATAATGTTGAAGATTTTAAAACTGCAGTCAGTGGAATACTTAGATCAGTCGACTAAGCCATTTGATGAAGTGAAAAATATTGATTGGGTCCTTCTTTCGAGTAATTCAATATGTTGGTCTCAGGTTCAGGATGCAGTGAACTTTATTCAAGGGATAAGACCTGATTTAGAAAGAGATTATAATGAACTTTTTGACGAAATTACATACGTGAAAAATTTCTTGATAGATGAAAAGATGCAACAGTGGAAAGTAAGTGATATCGAGGTGGATAGAAAATGGGTAGATGTTTTCAGCCACTTTGATAATAAAAGCATTCCTTTCAGAAACATAACAAAGGTTATTGAATATTGTCTAAGTCTACCTGGTTCCAATAATCCTACAGAGAGAGTGTTCTCCCTGATGAACAACTTCTGGACATCATAAAAAAAGCCAGTTACAAGTATCTACGCTGAAGTCTGCACTAAGTGAAATGTAACTTCGAATTGAATTGCAGTGAATTTCATGAATATCTTGAAACTCACCCATCGCTCCTAAAGAAACTCAAATCAAGCCAAAAATACACCAAGGAATGATGTAAGATTTTGTTTCTTCTTTTTATGTAATGTGTACAATTTTCCTTAAGAATTGAAGAATAATTTTATGTTTAAAATGTAAGCAATAATTTTTGAAAAAAAAAAAAAAAAACATTGTAATTAATAGCCCTTCAAAATTATCATAGTTTGTTATTGAATGTACTTAGTTAAGATAAAATAAATCTAATGATGCAATAAAGAATATATTTTTTTTTCTCTCTGTGTGACTATCTTTACAATTTTAACTAATCGAATAAATAACATTTCTTTAAAAATGTCAGTAGTAATGTCTGAATAAAAGCACAGTAATTAAAAGACCTTTTATCAGAGCCTGTTGTTGAAAATACCTATATATTAAACATCTGTATTTATGCCATGATGACTCAATATGAGTCCAAATTCACATGAGATTTATACTTCTGTCCCCCTTTGGCTATTCAAATAAATGGTCACTCTATATATGTATGAGATCATGGTGAGGGGTAGATGGAGATGGTTTAGGCATGCTCTTCCCACTCCCCAATAGAAATTAGTTCACCAAACTTTTAACTGGGCTCCACAAGGCACTAAAAGAGTTGAAAAACCCAGCCCTATATGGCTGAGGACTATGTAGCGTGGAGTAGGAGATGATGAATGGAGAAGTATTGATTTAAAATCTCAAGATATACACCACAGGTGAAATGAGCTGAGGCCCTTTGCGTCAATAGGCGTAGGAAATGATGATGATGATGATGATGATGATATATATATATATATATATATATATATATACATATATATATATATATATATATATATATATATATATATATATATATATATATATAATGTGGGTGTGTGTGTGCGTGTGTATTTTAATGTACGTATATCCTGATATCATGAAAAACCGATAAAATGAATGATATAAAAATATCTTATTATAAAACGCCATCTTCCCCTTTCACAATAAAACGAGCCATTAACAGATTAAAAACTGCTATTCAATAAAAACCAAAATGCTTACCATTAAATTTGATCGTATCAACACCCGTGGATATTCTTGACTATGACGCTGTTCCTATTTGATTATATAAGATCCCCATCGCGAAGAAAATCACAAATCAAGCGAAATAAGAATGATGCACATGTTATCTATAACTTCAAAACGCCAAATGATACCTCGAGAGCACTCTCTGGCCGGTAGCATTCCCCCACGCTATTCTCCGAGAGGGGGGTACATCGAAGACACGCTGGCCGGTAGCTTCCTCCCTCCCTCCTACTCTCTGAGTGGGCGGGGTACCTGGAGGACACTATGGCCTGTAGCCACCCCCCTCTATGACGGGTATGGGGGGGGGGGAAGCGTAACAACACCCCCAGCAACTCTCCTCCAACTTCCGCTCCGTTTGAAACCCAACTACCCAAGCCCTTGTTCTACAGTTTGCAACGGCTCGCGGCCTCTTCACTAGTGAACTGCCCATATTATTCTTTACAAGGAAACTTGTTCTTAGTGTTTGACATTCTTACATAAGATTTATAGTAGTAGTAGTAGTAGTAGTAGTAGCATAGTAATGTCAGTATCACAAGTGAATACCGTACTGTTATTAAAGTTTTATTCATAAGAAAAAGGGAAGGATAAAAACACTATCTTCAATATTATCATTATTATTATTGCATATATATATATATATATATATATATATATATATATATATATATATATATATATAGATGAATAGATATATATATATATATATATATATATATATATATATATATATATATATATATATATATATATCTTCTTCTATCCTTATGTGAGAACCTAAAACCTGATAATTATTCTAATCTTGTTACTCTTCTTAAAATATTTAATTTTCCTTTTTTTTTTCCTCACTAGGTTATCTTCCCTGTTGGAGTCCTGCTTTTCCAATTTCGGTTGTAGCTTATCAAGTAATAATAATAATAATAATAATAATAATAATAATGGATGAGTAAGCATGTTATCATCAATAACACGTTCCTACCAAGAAGCTTATAACAAATATTGTCTATTTTTTTAGCGGTGCATATTTGCACAGACTCACAGAGGTGCCCTTTTAGCTCGGAAAGGTTTCTGATACTTGATTGGTCGGAAGTATTTTTGTCCGAACACCTTCATTGTTCTCAAATAATCACCAAGTAATCTGGAAAGTGTTGGCTTGAAGAGAAGCGCGTGATAGTCTCATTAAAATAGTGTACAGGCGGGAATAAGAAAAAAATACTATGCTTAATTTCCTTTGATATAATGTGAGCTACTGAACAGGTTTACAGAGTAGGCTATACTTCCTACACAGCATAAAATTTATGTTGTTATTATTATTTACATACTTAATGACGTAAGGTACAAAACATAAGTTATCAGAACCGGTCGTCCAAAATACTTATGAGAATTGCACCATATTGCGCAGCCAACAAATCGTGTCGACATGCGAATACTTGCAGATGGCTTCAAACTGTTGGAACCTAGATTTTTAGGCTCCAAAGCCTTTAAATATGCGGCCCCGAGACTATATAATAAGCTCCCACGAAACATTCGAATGATTGAACACATTAAGGCTTTCAAGAGGAAACTGAAGACTTTCTTATTTCATGAGTCTTTTGGCAGTGACGATTTAACAGTAAATGAATATGTGACTTGAAAAGATAAATACTGTGAACGAACAAGGTAAAACGACAGTGGATGTCCTGTAGAGCGGAGTTCCCCTATACTACTACTGTTAATGATAATAATAATAATTATAATAATAATGATAAAAAATTTAATGTAGGATTATAAAATATAAAGAATATTATGGGCAGTTTGCTACTGAAGTGCTAGGGTTTTAAACAGTGGGGGGGGGGAGGGTTGGTGGGTATTCTGACCCCCCTCCCCCACACTACTACTACTAATAATAATAATAATAATAATAATAATAATAATAATAATAATATGTAAGAATATAAAATATAAAGAATATTATGGGCAGTTTGCTAGTGAAGTGCTAAGGTTTCAAACAGTGGGGAGGGAGGACTGGGGGGGGGTAATTGTTACCCCCCCCCCCACCCAGCTGAGAGGAGGGGAAGGCTACTGGCCAGGTTGGCCTGAGTTTCTTCACGGTATCATTCAGCGTTTTGAAGTTATGTTCGATGTGTGTGCCATTCGTTTTGTCAATTAATTTGTGATTTTCTTCGCGATATGGATCTTAATTAATGAGGAACTGCGTCATAATCAAGAATATTCGCGGGGGATGACACGATCGAATTTAATGGTAAGTAATTTGCTTTTTTACGAATATATCTGATTTTGAACTGTTAATAGCTTGGTATATCTCTGAGGTAAGCCGGAAAGATGGTGTTTTAATAAAAGGTATTCCAACATCATATGTTGTATCGTTTTTTTTTTTTTTTGTTAATATTAAAATACACACACCCTCCTCTCTCTCTCTCTCTCTCTCTCTCTCTCTCTCCGTTCCTTGGGTGGAGTTGGAAAGCTAGAGGGGGTGGTAAGTGTTGAAGCTGTGTGTGTGTTTGTGTGTGCATATATATCCGAACTTTTAGCCATCGTTTTTGACGGGTCGCGTACATTGATTCATACATAGTTAGCTTTGGTAATATCCCCAGGTCATTTTTTGAGAAAACATATCGTTGACAATGACATATTCTTAGTATTATAATACTTGATTTAATTGTAATGTTCCTGAAAAGCGGAGGAATACACGATTTTGTCTTGGTAGTAAAACTATAAATTCCCTGAGAGTTTGTTTATATTAATTGAATAAGTTTATGTTCATATTTGGTTGTTTTAGTATTCGAATTATTACCAATGAAAGGATGCACGGTCAAGTATCACGTTAAAGTCTTATAAGCGATTGAATTTGTGGACAGTAAGTACGAGTATTTGAACTTCCGTGCTGTCTGTATGTGGAGGAAGAGTAAAAGGAGGCAGAAAAAAAGAGATGGAGGATGAAAGTCTCTATCACACACACACACACACACACACACACACACACACATATATATATATATATATATATATATATATATATATATATATATGTGTGTGTGTGTGTGTGTGTGTGTATATATATCATCATCATCATCATCATCTCCTCCTACGCCTATTGACGCAAAGGGCCTCGGTTAGATTTCGCCAGTAGCTTTTAATTCAGTACTGGTCTTCGCACTCTGCGAGAGAGATTAGTCGACCAAACGTTCAGCTGGGCTCCACAAGGCACCATATATATATATATATATATATATATATATATATATATATATATATATATATATATATGTGTGTGTGTGTGTGTGTATGTGTGTGTGTGTGTGTGTAATCATCGGTCGTTGTTAGTCCCATGCAGGACAAAAGCCTCAGACATGTCCTTTCACTCCTGTTTGTTTATAGTCATTCTATGACAGTTTATACCGAAAAATTTTCTTACCCTGTCAATCCATCGTCTTTTCATCCTATCCTGGCTTCATTTGCAATCTCTAAGGACCCACTTGGTTATTCTTTCTGTCCATATATTATCTGTCATTCTCATTATATATAGCCATGTCCATTTCTTTTTCTTACATGTTAGAGTATCCTCTACTTTAGTTTGCTCTCTTATCCATGTTGTTCTTTTCCTTTTTTTTTTATCCTATCATCATTCTGCCCGTAGCTCTTTGGGTTGCAACTAGCTTATGTTCTGAGGCTTTAGTATAGCTCTTAAGTTTCTGATGCCTAAGACGATACTGGTAGGATAGTCTAAATAAATACCTTTCTTTTTAGAGTGAGTGGCATTTACCTATCATAATCTCTTTTTATTTACCGAAAGCTCTACACTCCATGCTTATGTTTTTTTTATTTTCTTTTATTTTAATTTTGGTCTCATGTCCTACGGAAATATGTACGGTCTGTCCAAAGTGCATATATTCATTAACAGCCTCCAAGAGGTTCGTCCATAACCTTGATTTGGTGTCTGATTGGATTTTCATTTAACATTACCTTAGTTTTACTCATATTCATTTACAATCCTACATTTCTGCTTTCTCTATTCAAATCTTACACAGTATCATCTTTTTCAATTCCTCCAGTGATTCACTGAATTGAACTATACAATCTGTAAATCTCATGTTGATAATGTATGCCCTATTAATTTTATTTGCTACATTTTCCTATCTAAATTCCTAAATAGATTCTCTTAGGCATGATGTGAATAACTTAGGAGAGATGAAGTCTCCCTGTCTAACTCCTTTCTCAATCAGAATTTTCCCACTCTTTGTAGCTTAGGATTGTTGTACTACTCGGATAGATATTTTCAGGTGTCCAGCCATACGATTCATCTATCCCTTGGTTGAAGGGCCCTCATTACTGTTGACGTTTTGACAAAATCAAAAGTTTTCTCATAGTCTATGAAATCCATGCATAGTTTTTTGTCATACTCTGTTGATTTTATTTCATTAGTAGGTTAATTACATGGATTTTTTTAGTTGTTGAATTCTCCTATCTAAAGTCTGCCTGCTATCTTGGTTGATTAAGTCTAGCTGTCTTTATAAATATTTTATAGATCAAAGAGAGTAAATGTATTTGGCCTTTTTCAAGTCTTTTTTGTCCCCCTTTTTGAGAATTGGTATAGTAATAAAGTTTTTCGAATCTGTAGGTGTGGAGCATTATCTCAGACATTTTGTGTAAAGTTCAGCAAAGAATCTATTATTAAATCATTTAGAAGGCCATCTTTTTCTGTTATTTTGCTCTTTTTATGCGTTTTAATGCTCTCTTTACTTCCTAAACTGTTACTTTTGTTACAGGCTCAGGTGTTTCATTATTTCTATTGCAAAATTATTCCTTTTATCAATATTTGATGGCAGTATAAAAATCCTCTAAAGATTTTAATCATTATAGCTCATTTATTGATAATATTTCCATTTTCATTCTTCAAAGCAAACATCTGTTGGTGTCCTGTTCCAAGTCCTCTTTTCATCTATTTGGTACTTCCTCCTTTCTTTAGTGTAACCTCAACTTTGTTCTTATTGTATTTACGAATGTTTTGGGTTTTGGCTATCAAAATCATTTTGGATTGTTCGGCTACTTCTCTCTCTCTCTCTCTCTCTCTCTCTCTCTCTCTCTCTCTCTCTCTCTCTCTCTCTCTCTCTCTCTCTCTCTCTCTTTATATATATGTAAACACCAGCCGCCCATTGAGATACTATCTCCAGAAAGTTATTTGGATCTCCTATTGGCCAGACAGTACTACATTGGATCCAAAACTTTGGATACGGCACATTTTCCCTTTGCTTACACATACACCAAATAGTCTGGCCCATTCTTTCCACATCCTCCTCTGTCCTCTTACGCCCTGACAATACAGATTACCAAACTACTGCACTTTAATTGTTCAGTAGCTACTTTCCTCTTGGTAAAGGTAAAAGAGAGACTTCAGCTATGGTAATCAGCACATCTATTCCTTGTCTTTGAAGGGCATCCGTCCCTGCTGGAGTTTTTGACAGTATCAAAGGCTTTCTAAGTTTATAAGTGTTATACATAGTGGTTTGTCATAATCTGTAGATTTTTCCATTATTTGGTTAATCACATGGATATGGTGAGTTGTTGAATACCCAGTTATAAAGCCTGCCTGTTCTCTTGATTGATTAAAGTTTACCTGTTTTAATATTCATCCTAATTTGTTTTTTTTTTTAATATTTTATATATTACGGAGAGTATACTTAACTGTGATTTGTTAAGTTTTTTGGGTCTCCCTTTTTCTAAATTAGTATACCAGTACTGATAAAATGTTTCCAATCTGTAGGTATAGGGCATTTTTGCAGACATGTTTTGTATTGCCCAGGTAGTTTTACTACTATGAAATATTCACATATTATTAAATCTATTTTAGGCCATCTTCTCCTGCTGCTTTGCCTCTTTTCCCACCTTTAATGCTTTGTTCACATCTCCTACTGTTACCTTTGTTAAAAGCTCAGGTGTTTCATTATATCTATTGGCAAAGTTATTTCTTATATCGATATTGTAAAGCATTGTATAGAAATCCTCTGCAATTTTTATCACTCCATATCTATTGTTGATATTTAATTTTTCATCCTTTAGGGCAAACAGCTGTTGGCTCCCTATTCCAAGTGTTCTTTTCATTAATTTGATACTCCTTCATTTCTTTATTATTTCATCAATTTTGGTTTGATTGTGTTTTGGATTTTCAGCATCATATGACTGGAGCAGAGAATTGTTGATTTTACAAATATAAAGAAGTTACTGAAACAATAAGAGTTCACCTAAAAGAGTAATTTATTTTTCTGTCAATCAAATCCCATATTATGATTTTATAACTGAATATTCTATTTCTTTTCAGGGTGTGTCCCTCTACAGGTAGGTGATGTTATGCCAAGGTGTTTTTGGAGTCTTTTTGATGTTAGTATAAATATTTATATAAGGATATTTATTAATAAGGTTACTTTAGGTGTTTTTAGCCACACAGCATAATTAAGGACATTTAAAGTTTGAGCTATATTCTAGTTATCATATTAACATTCTGTAACTGAAATAGCTTTTAGGTGTATTTCATAGTAATAAGGTAGCTTTTTGAAGTTGAAAGATTCAGCTATCATTTAGATATGATTAGTTTTGTAATATATATACGTATATATATATAATATATATATATATATATATATATATATATATATATATATATATATATATATATATATATATATATATATCTTAAGGGTATTTCAGTCAAGGGTTTTGTAAAAACTTGATTTTTACTGTATTAGTAAAACTCATTGTAAAGCGAAATATGACATTTATGAAAAAAATTGACCATTGGTATAAAAGATAATGATCTACTGTATCATTAAATATTACAAACTTCCTCAGGTGTATTTCAAAGCTCTAAGCTAAACTCGTGAAGTTGAAAGGTTCAGTTACCTTTTAGAAATTAGTTTTGTAACTTATTTGTAAGTTAGAATTTTAATCAGGTTAAGATCATCTTTAAGGTTTTTTAATCAAGGGTTATGATAAAATTTTATTCATTTTCTTTACTTTACTAGTAAAATCCTTAGTAAAGTGAAACTCATTTTTTTCTATAAACTCGATCTAATGTATTATTAAATATTTTATTTGTTCAATCGTGAATACAAACTTCATACACAGGTTGCTTATGATGCCTGATTGTATCTGGCTAACACATATAAGGTATCTTAAAGAGGATTTATTTATTAGTGATACTGTTGAATTTCGAATTTCATGTGCATACTATTTATACGTTTATGTGTCTTTTATTATTATTGCTATTATTTGGATTTTTATCTGTTTATATATTGCGCAGGTTTATTTTAAGTTGTATGTGGTTTCTATTTACCTGTTTGTGTCTGTTTTAATTATTGCTATTATTTGATTTTTTTATATTATTTATATAAATTGTGTATTTCTATTTTGAAATATGTTCTTCTATTTACCTGTTTTTGTGTATTTCTTTTATTATTGCTCTTATTTAAAAATTTTCATTGTGTGTATATCCTGAAATTTTATTGTGTTAATTGCTTATTGTCTTTTTACCCATATTAATACATTTTTTGTAATTTAAAGTTATTTTGTGGTATATGAGGTGTATATTTTTTTTTGGATAGAATTGCTTTTTTATTTAGTTCAATGTCCCATTTGACTCCAAAAACACTTGGTATAATATAAAGGCTATCCAGAATGACCTAAATTTGGAAATATGTAAATTTAATTCAAACATTTGATTTGAATTTCCTAAAGAAATATATCCTCTGTAAAGTATATAAAACTAGTTGCTTAAGCTCGATTTTCTCGTCATAACGAAACTTTAAGCGTCTGAAGTTTCTGATACAAATATTCAAAACTACGACTATTTCGGTGTCGTTTATTAAATTTGAAACATAATGTATAAAACTAAATTAGCCTTTCGCTTTTGATATTGAAATCTACCTGTGAATCGAACGTCGAATTATTGTGAAGGTTTCACTCATTTTAAGTCATTATAGTCTAGTTAAAGATAGTAATAGCAATACAACTTGAAACTTTTACAATTTGAATAATATTTTCATTAATTTCTTTTTGTGTTTGTGTATCAGCAATCCTAACTATTTACATCACTAGGTATATAAGCATTTGGGTTTAATTTTGTTATGAATATTCTTGTAAGAAAGACTAAGAAGATTAAATTTCATTGTTTCCGGGTTTTCCAATCGTTTTCTTAAAAGTATTAATATAATTAGAGATCATATACATCCATTCGGGTTGTAAATATTGTTAGTAACTATGCATTGCGGATTGCATTTTGCTTTGATCCTCTTTAGTCATCAGTAAATATTTAATAATTTCATTTTCTTTCTGAGTGAATTATGTTGAATGATCAATAAAGAATTACTTTGCATATCCTTCACCCAGGTCAATTCATTACAATTTTATCGAACATATCTAATAGTACACTGTTAAAAATTTGCATTAAAAAAACCCGTAAAAATCCTGGAATAAATTGTTGCCAGGCATTTACCGGTTTAAAAACGGATTTATTGACGTAACCGAGGGATATTACGGTCACCAATCCATAAAATATAATAACTAGGGTACAAATTACGGTCTTCTGTATTTCACAGAAATACGCTGTCAACAGTAGATTTTTACGGAGAATTTCCGATTAAAATTACAGTTTTTTTTTTTTTTTTTTTTTTTTTTTTTTTTTTTTTTTTTTTTTTTACATTCTTCATTCAAATCATTATACAAACTAATAATTTATAAACTCTTAAGCTTTTTATCTACACTCTGTCATTCTGGATAGCCTTCTTATCTACGTCATCGATAAGGATTCCCAAAGGTATGGAGGTTTAATTCTTGTCATAATTACCACTAACTTGAGATTTTTATTCAAGCTATTTCATATGAAGCAATTGATGAAGTAATTGCTTTAAAATTTTCGGTCGAATAAAACTTCGTGTTTCGGAGATTTAAAGGAATCGATGCATTAACTCGTTTTAGAAATTTCGATTAGTTCTTATAGCACAAAAACATATTTCAGAATTTAACTGCATTCTAGCGTGTCGTTTTGAAGTAAATATATTTGAATTATTTAATCGCTTTAAATTTTCAGCATGAATTCCAGTTAACCCTTGATCAATTAGAATTTTGAGTAAAGCAATCGTTCAAATTTCAATGAAGCGTCCTCCCAATTTTTTTTTTCTTTTAAAATATTTAATCGTTGAAGTCAAATCAAATTTCGTTTTTCGTTAATAGAGAAGAAAGAAGAAATGAGATCTTCAGAAGAAGAAGAATTTCTTTGAGAAACTAAAGTTCAATCAGAGGAAGCCTAATAGGTGAGTTAAAATTTCAACATAAATTCTCTTCTAATGTTTCATATTGAGATTTGGATGATAATTATGCCATATATTTTAAATTAGTCAATGTTATTGTTTTGAGTAATTATTATTTGTGTGTTAATTTAGTCTGTCAAACTTGTTTATCGTTGAAGTTTTTAAAAAATTTCAGCTAATCAATACTTTAATTAAATAATAATTATTAAAAGGATAAAATACTTTCAAACCATTTTCTATTTATAATTATGGTTTTAGATTAACGATTAAAGTTTACATAAATTAATCGTTGCTGTTCTTCATTAATATCAGGAGCAGCCTTGAAACCTTCAATTGCCAGGATAGATTAAAACTTCTTTTCTTAGAGATAGCTGAAGTTATACACCACCATATTTTACATAAACCATGTAAGTTTTATAATCAGAATATTGACATCTAAAACCCAGACCAATTCATGAATATAATTGAATTTTTTTCTAAATGTCTTATTATTATTATTATTATTATTATTATTATTATTACTCTCTAAGCTATGAGCCCGAAGGCTCCAATAAGGAAAATAGCCCAGTGAGGAAAGGAAATTAAGAAACTATAAGACAATTAATTAACAATTAAAAATTTTTTTTAAGAAAAGTAACAACATTGAAATAAATATTTCGTATATAAATTATAAATACTTTAAAAAGAATAAGAGGAGAAGTAAGATAGAATAGAGTGCCGGAGTGTTCCCTAAAGCAAGAGAATCCTATTCCAAGATAAAAATGTATTGGGAGTAACCCTGAGATTTCTGTAGATAGATGATTCTCATCTAACTTAACATTTTGATATACAATATAAAGTGCTATTAATTTTTTTTTTTTTTTTTCAAGTTTACAAGGAATGATATCTTCAAGTATTTTCAATACATTACTCCTGCCAAGCCCTATTGGATATTAGTTTGTTGGCTAGTTTATAGGTAGTAGGTTGGCCAAAGCACCAGCCACCCGTTGAGACACTACCGCTAGAGAGTTATGGGATCCTTTGGCTGGCC
>NC_090725.1:309577488-309592488 GCF_036898095.1 Palaemon carinicauda | reverse complement strand
CGTACACAATTGTAGCGTAAGACACATCCAAGGCATCTTTAGGAGTGGCCCTTAGAACCAAAAGGACCTAGGGAAGTTAAGTAAACCAGTTGGAGTCATTACAGTGTGATATCAAATCTACTATGAGTGTGCGATGAAAACTTTCATCCATTCCTTTTTCAGCAGGGTTATACGTGGTTGTCTGATGTAGAGGGATGCACAGGAGATTCGCTAATGATATCCACAATTGAAAGGTGAAAGTGGTAACACTGTTAGAAGTATTATCCTTAGAGATACCAAGTCTTGCTATCCTCCCTAAGAGTAAATTAGATGTGGATGAGGCAGACGTTGCAGTTTCCATGGGAATGGTTTTAAGCAACGCGTTGAGTGGTCAGTGACAGTAAACGGGTAACGATGTCCTTGCGATGTCGGTAGAGGACCTACTACGTCGACGTATATGTTGGCAAATTGACACTAATGTTAAGGAAAGGTGCCAACTCCTGAATCCGTGTATCGATGTACTTATGATGAAATTTGTCATGAAGCACAGGCAGGGACCTAATGCTTAGCCTCCTTAGTAATACAGTGCCAAATAAACTTCATTTCATCTTCAGTAGCTGTGCAGTATATTGGAGCAAGGGATGTGAAAGGCCATGAATGAAATTAAAGAGAGGAGAGTAGCGTTGGAGTTGTCAAGGGCGACGTTTTCCCAACGGAGGGATGTGCAGGATGTCTTACATGCATGGTTCTCTGGATCGTTTCATTTGTCTTCTGCCAAGGCATTATAATGCTCTCAGGTGAATGGCAGCCAATGTGTTTTTTGACAGGGCATTGGCAACAGGATTTATTTTCCCCAGGATGTGTTAATGGAGGCAATTTTATTCATAGATGGAGGAGAGATGTCGGCATTGATGGGTGGACCATGCATCGGACTAACAAGTGAAGGCATGCATCAGTAGCACGTGGTCCGTGCGAAAGACGAAGGACGCACCTTCTAAGAAGTGGCGAAAGTGATGAACAGCCAAATTTTTAGACGGATTTCACATTGGACAGTTTCTACTGAAGAAGGCAAATGGGCAGGGTGACCCTTGACCACCTGTTTGAGTACTGCACCAATAGCAACGTCTCTGGCATTGGTGGAGAGAAGGAGACGGGCATGTGGCACGGGAGAAGTGAGCAAAATAGCGGTTGATAATGCATTCTTTGCGTTGCATAAGTCTGCATCTTGAAGGGGACCCCCCTTCAGGGGCTTTGGCTTTCCACTGAAGGAGGCGTAGAGGGGGGCAAGAGTGGCCATGCCGGCTGGTAGAAACCCGTGATAATAGATGATTTTGCCCGAGAATTCTTGCAGGGCTTTGACAGTTGATGGTGTGGGAAAGTTCTGAATGGCTGCAACCACCTTAAGGGAGGTGTTAACGCCTTCAATATTGATGTGGTGCCCAAAGGTACACTTGTCATACTGGACAACAAGGTCATTCTGGTGTAGGTGGTCGAGATTGATGTGTAGATGGTCAGAGTTCCTCTTTGGAAAATGAGAACACAAGTATGTTGCCCATGTAACATATGCAGAAGGGAAGCTCCCCTAAGATGCCATCCATGCAGCGTGGAAAAGTAACCAGAGCATCAGTAAGGCCAAAACCTAAGTCATAAAAGGCATATGTACTGAAGGGAGTGGTGATGATGGTCTTGGGGATGTCTTATGGGTTCTTTGGGACTTGATGATACCCCTTCAATATTCCATTGTGGAAAAGGCTTATGTTTTCAAGATAAAAGTTTTTTTTTTTTATATTCAGAGTTAATTTAGGGGTAAGGAAGTGTATGATTTTTTTTTATTTTCTCTATTCCTCTAAAAGTTTTGTAGCTCTTGAGAAAATAAACAAAATTCTAGCAAAAGTGTTAGAATGTCGCATCATGAAAAATACTATAACGAATGCGTTCTATCAAAGAAGATTAATGTAAATCAGGCATATTGTGATACAATCATGAAGCTTGAGAGTATCTTTCCTTAGAGGGCCTTGCCAAAATTATCTAATCAGTAATTAAAAAATCTAAGGTGGCTATATTAGCACCCATCAAAAATTAATGATGTGTATGAAATTGATGCTATTCGTCGAAATGATTACACTAAGAGTCAATTTGTGTGTTTTTAAGCATGTGTTATATAATTTATATCAGGCAAATATTGCTTGTAGGTTTACTTCTGTGCTACTGATGGCTTATCATCTTGTAATGAGTAAAGTACAGTGTTCGTTACCTGAGCTTTAAACAGATTTTACTACAGGAAATTGAAAAGGTTAGGTAATTCTCTGTCATATCTCCTGAAGATTTTCCAAATCATTTGAGTCCAGCATGGTAATGTGACTCTCAATCTGGCTGTCTACCCCCATTTCAATGTGGTTCCTGATTTCAGACAATAATCCCTTAATTCAACAAATACATCTATTTTCTTGAATTTAGCTTGCCAGAACTGGACCTTTGATATGATATCTTCTTTGGCATAGCCATCTGAAGTTTTCATTACATGTTGAGATAGAGTATTGACCATTACAGATTCATCTTTGATGATAGTGTAAACAGTTGGGTTGCCTTCGACCCTTTGTATGATTTCATTGGCATAGTCATCAGAAGTTTTCATTGCATGTTGAGGTAGAATATTGATCATCACAGAGTCATCTTTAATGACGGCGTTAATTGTTGGGATGCTTACTGGAATCTTCACTTGTTTTCAAGTGACTTTTCTATTTACACCCTAGAGCGTATGCAGCTTCCCCCTATTGTTTGAATGAAATCTTTTAAGTCGAAATTTTTCTTTAAGGAAGAAAAGTGAAAATAAATCAGTCCAGGAGGTCTGTTTTAAAGGTTTGAAGGCCGCTTGTGGATGGCAGTGTCAAGGGACAGGAAAATTGTCCTAGCACGCTTCTAGAGACTGACCATATATATGATAAGGACCCAAACGTCCTCTCCATCCAAGCTAGGATCAATGGCTGCTGATGAATCATCAGGTAGACCTATAAGCTCCCCCGAATCCCCCATCCTTAGCTCACAAGGATGAGGTTACAGACACTAAAGAAACTAGCGATTTTAAACGGGAATCGAATCCGAGACAGTCGATCACAAGGCAGGGACGTTTCCAATAGGCTACCACCTTTATCCCGATTAAGTGGAAGCTATCATTTCGAAATATCTGGGAAAAGTATCATGGTTATTAGTTATGCAGGATCATCAATGAGACGAGAATTTATTATTAAAATTAAAATATGTTATTCACTAATCTTTATTTCTACAACGTTAATAATGTTTTATTATTTTTTTATAACTACGGGAAATATTTTGCAGAACTTGCTTATAGTATACACTTTCAATGTTGAAACTTTCATATTTCCATTCTGAATAAAATTAGCTCTCTCTCTCTCTCTCTCTCTCTCTCTCTCTCTCTCTCTCTCTCTCTCTCTCTTTATTGACGTCTGCATTACACTAGAAAATTTTAATCCTCTCATCAAAGTTGACCTTTCGTTAATATTCCAAATTGATCGCTGACAATCTTTTTGCAATGCGAGTGATTTGTTCTCGTTATTCATCTTTGAACATTTTATGAAATGTGCAACCCATTACTTTGTAAGAAAAATACCATTTCATAAAAGTGAAACTGGTCAAAGGAGACGTCTCGCTGAGGGAATATAAATAGACACATAACCTCCTGACTTTTTTATTCTCTATTTTGAAATATGGAAGAGTTTTTAATTTTAAAGAGGAAATGATCTGTGAAGCCCTTTTCACAAAAGTGTGTCTGTCAATATGGAAATGGAATTTTCATAGAAAGCTTTTTAATTTCCATTTGCTTTGAAGTGAGCAGAAGTATTAGAGAAAATCAAGTAGATTTCTGTTTTTTTTTTTTAACTTCATTTGCAGAAAATATGTTATCAGAAGTTTCCACTGAAAGTAGGTAAATAAAGAACAAGAATAAAAGAATTTAACTCTTTTCTTGTATGTCAAGGAAAATGAAAGCTACCTCTATTGGTTTAAGGGTTTAAAGGTCACTCATGAATGGCAGAGGCAAGGGACAGTGACATTGCCCTAGCAAACATGGCAATGCCCTAGAGACTGACGATATATTATATGATCAGCGCTCAAGCCTCATCTCCACCCAAGCTGGGACCAAGGAGGGCCAGGCATTGGTTGCTGATGACTCGGCAGATAGCCCCTATGGGCTCCCCCAAACCCCCCAAACCTTAGCTCACAAGGATGGTAAGGTTGTAGACACTATGGCACTAACGAGTCTGAGGGGGATTCGAACCCCCGTCTGGTAAACACCAGACAGAGAAGTTACCAATCAGATCACAACAACCTTGTCGTTTTGAAGATAGTGATATAAGCAAAGATAAAATAAAAAAAGAAGTGAATGGTATGTACAATGCAACTTTAAACAATGTGATGAAAAGGAATAATGTATTAAGACTGATTATTATGGAAAGCGGTATATTGAGGGATAGATAACCTGAGTAAGGATGGACTGACCTTTCTATTGTCTTTTACAAAAATGTTCATAGGAATTAGAACAGAAATGAGATTAGTCAATTTTGTGGTACTACTTAATACTTACACTAACTTCCCTCTATAGGACCTTATCATTTTATTAATCTTATTCATTATTCCTACTAACATTTTCACCTTCTTCACTGCTAATTTTATGGTCATCTTACCTTCTCCTTTGACTACCCCTTCTTATGGCATGCAACTGCACATCAAATAATCTCCTTTCCTTTACTAGATTTTCAATCCCTATATCCCATCACTTACTATATGAATTCCATCTTATCCCACTTTCTGTAATTTTTCATGTCCATTTACTTTTTCCACCCTAGACCACAGATGCTCCCTTTTATATTATATGCTCTTTTTATTTCCTTCTCATCCAACTCCTATGTTTTGATAACTTCACAGCTACAATTTTACACTTTGCCCTCCAACTCTTATCATGCTAGAGTTCTACTTCAACGAAAGTGATCACATTGATTTCCAGTTTTCATGCATTGTTTTGACATAGTGTTTGATTATTTTTTTCATAAAATTATTCTCCAGAATTAATATTCTTAGAATTCACTGAATACCCCCCTTGATATCTTTTTTGGAAATATTTTCATTCTGCAACAAATGCACTCGGAGGCTATTGTTTTTCCAATAGCCAAATTTGAACATTTCAAACACTCATTATATGCTGGTAATTGTAGTATAGATTTAGTAAAAAGTTATGCATGTACTATGTCATTCATATAATTTTTATATCGTAATTCTTATCATAATCTTCATATTTGTGGTCCTCAAACTCACTGCAGTGCAGGGCTTCATGGATTGTGTGTGCTTATTTGCGCAGCAGCTACCTGCACCACACTTACAGTATGAAGTACAGGACAAGGCATCTACATGGCAACTGCATACTTGGCTTAAACATGAGTTTGATAATTTATAGCTACAAGAAACACTTTGCAAAACTGAGGGTGGTGCAATTGCTGATATGAAACAGAGACCTTCTATAATCCGCGCCTCATCTGAAGCCAGGAGATTTGCAAATTCCCTGAGGGATACGTAGGAGTTGAGAACCAAGTTGATTGCAATTCTCCTTTGCCAAAGGGGAATTAAACTCTGCCATATACAGAAAGTGCATGGGTTGCTAGCAAGTCTAATCACATCTCTCCCAGCTTCTCAGATGTTGCCATAATGTCAATGATCACTGCCAAAGGGGAATGAAACTCTGCCACATATAGAAAGTGCATGGTTTGCAAGCAAGTCTAATCACATCTCTCCCAGCTTCTCAGATGTTGCCATAATGTCAATGATCACTGCCAAAGGGGTATGAAACTCTGCCACATACAGAAAGTGCATGGGTTGCTAGAAAGTCTAATCACATCTCCCCCAGCTTTTCAAATGTTGCCATAATGTCAATGATCATTGCCAAAGGGGAATGAAACTCTGCCACATACAGAAAGTGCATGGGTTGCTAGAAAGTCTAATCACATCTCCCCCAGCTTCTCAGATGTTGCCATAATATCAATGATCATTGCCAAAGGGGAATGAAACTTTGTCACATACAGAAAGTGCATGGGTTGCTAGCAAGTCTAATCACATCTCTCCCAGCTTCTCAGATGTTGCCATAATGTCAATGATCATTGACAAAGGGGAATGAAACTGCCACATACAGAAAGTGCATGGATTGCTAGCAAGTCTAATCACTTGTCTCCCAGCTTCTCAAATGTTACCATAATGTCAATGATCATTCCATCATACTTTTTCATTGTCACATGGTCAGATGGTTTGTGGATCCAGCAGAAATATTGTAACATAGCAAAATTGTCTGTATAATCAGCTGAAACCTGGATATCCTATTTACTTTGATATAGCTTGAGAAGGTAACTAGTTATAGTCACATCTGCTTCCTCGTGAGTATAAGGACCTCCATCTTTTATCAGACTGAGTGATTGATGGCTATGTGAGATGTGAGATGTGAAATTGATAATTGATTTCTTGTTTTACTTACTCTTCAGGATGGCATCTCTAGCAGGGAGAACAGTGTCATATTTTGAGTTCATAGACATGGGGCGGGGGCAATGCCTTTTGCTCTCCTTTGACGTTAATAAGACTACTGAATTCTGGCTTCAACAGTCAAATATAATAAAAGTTTTTAATCTGGAAAACAAATAAAAAATCTTTTGACAAAGTTGAGCATTGTCCCATTTTGTGCCACAGAGTGGGATATATGACTTCAGTCCCATCAGTCAAAAGAGACATGTTGACTGGTGGAACTTCAGTGAAAATAGCTAAGCTGTCTAGTAAAAAAACTTTTGACCCTTTCCGTGGGTCTCCGCAATAATCAAATAGTGATGATGGTATGGATGAAAGCTCATTCTTTAAAAGCTCACTAAAATGAATCTCTCTGTTTTGTGAGACAAGTAGACAAGCATACACCTTTTCCATGTCATAAACATTTGTATCCCTTATTTCACTCTCTTCTTTAATGAGATCATGGTGACAACATTTTTCATAAGTGGGTCATGAAATCCTTTTATAAGTTTGGCCTACTTTGCACTCATTCTCTCCTATGGCAAGAGCCTCATCCATATTAACCTTACTTCCAGCAACTCTACCTATGACATATTTGTGCAATGAATCATCAGGTTATGTAAATAGAGAGTTTGTGTGTTGCTGTATATCAGTTAAACTTTTTTTCCAATCATCCATCCAGATTCTTTCGATAATTTTACTTTTTCCTTATTGCCCATGTTTAGTGACATAGCATTGCAGATATGATGAGATAACATCCACCTACATACTTATTCAGAAGACAGTGACTTATCAACTGGTCAACTTTTTGCCTTTTCCATTCCGTATACATTTGCTCACCAAACTGATCTAAAAAGACTGCATATCAAAATCTACCATGGTGGTAACAAACTCTTCCCCTGAAAGAAAAGCTGCAAGCATTTTCTCTGGAATTTAAGTTTTCATTTCAAGAGTTGGTCCTGGAATATATCTGAAATAGTTCCAATAGCTGCAAATAAGTAAGGTACCTTTCGTTTCAGGGAATACATATGAAGAAGCCAGTCACCTTCACGGTCGGCTTGGAGGCTGTATATTGTCTCTCTTAGAAATAAGTTCAGAAACTAAATTTAGAAGTACAGTATCTGAATGGACTGCCTCTTCCTTGGTAAAAATTGTTTAGCTTATATGGCCCTATTTTGGGGTGGAGAACTTGGCAAATATTTCATAAAAAATTTTCTGAGTCAACTCTGACACAAGAGCGTCATTATTTGCCCCAACTAATTTCAAGCATTTTGGCAAATTCTTCAAAACACAAAGCATACTAGTACATCCTTTCACATGTAGAAACACAAAACTTTTACCTAAATGCTCATACAATCTATGCATCATTGAAGCTCTTTTTTTTTAAATTTCAAGTGCCTGACTTCTACTTACCAGAGTAGGTTGCAAAGAAACTTAATGCTCTTCTGACCCCCTAGATTTCAGACCACTACAGTGTGGCCTCTTTGACAGATTTCCTCACGATCATCAAAGAGCATTCCAGTGAAGAAGTCATTACTTCTCTCAATATGGAATCCCTCTTCACGAATGTTCCTGTATATGAGGCCATCCAACTTATCCTGAACTGAATCTTCAGGGAGGATTTGAACCATCCTCTCAACATTCCCGAGCCTGGCCTGCGCACTCACCTGTAAATATGTATGAATAAGGCCCTTTTCACATCCATTTGGCACATATACCTACAAAAGGATGGTGTACAATGGGCTCCTCTCTTGGCATCCTCTTCACCAACTTTTACACGGGAGTCATTGAAGACCGAGTTTTTTCACGTGTTGATTGCTTTAAAATATACGTCCACCACATTGACAAAATCTTTGTAAAAGCCTCCTCTTCTGAGCACATTGATGAACTTTGCAGGACCTTCGAGAGGTGCAGTTCCCTCAGATTATGATGGAACATCAAGGCAACAGCTGCCTCCCCTTCTTGGATGTCCAAGTCTCGATGCTGAACATACCAATGCCTACACAAAACCCACAAACTTAGGCCTTTTTTTTGAATGGTGGGAGTGAATGTCCCATAAGATACAAGACCTCCACCATCCAAGCTTATGTTTGTCAGGCCCTCTCCCATTCTCTTCCATGGACGAAGACCCATAAGGAACTAGATAGGATTACCCAGATCCTTGTGAACAACAGCTACTCCAACAGGCATGTCACCTGAGCCCAGGAGCGAGAGCAGTACTTCCAAATTCAACCTGAACTACAAAGGCTTATGCAAATGCAGAACCAGGAAGACGCGAGGGCTATGAAGGAGACCATCAGGAACAATGGCACTGCTATGCAAGAGGATACTGAGTTTAACCTGATAAGTTATTATCAAACCACAAGGACTAGATCCCTATTCATGAACAGTAACCTAGCCCCTCCTATGCATGACTTTGTGAAGAAGTCTAATGTCATCTATTCATACCAATGCCGAGTCCATTATATGGGAATGATGATGATGATACTTTCAAAATGTTTATCCTGCACTTTCAACAGGGAGTTATTGAGATGCACATCCTACTGGTACACAACAAGAGCATCAAATGAGAGTTCATCACCATGAATATTACAATCATCGGCTGTTGTAGCATATTGGTAATGTCTCTGCCTGGTAGTTGCCAGACTTGGATTCGAGTCTTGCTCAATCTCGTTAGTTCCTTAGTGTCTACAACCTCAAAATCCCTGAGTTAAGGATGGGGATTTGGAAAGAGTATTATAGGTCTTATCTGCTGAGTCATCAGCAGCCATTGACTGGCCCTCATTGATCCTAACTTGGGCAGAGATAGTGCTTGGTTGCTGATCATATGTATATATGGTCAGTCTCTACAGTATTGTCCTGCTTACCAAGGCAATGTCAGTGTCTCTTGCCTCAGCCATTCATGAGGTGCCTTTAAACCATTAAATGCTGAGTCAACTTAGCATTTGGCAGGTGTATGAGGAGAGTATGTAAAGTATAGGCTAGACTATTGGGTGTATGTGTAGGCAAAGGGAAAATGAACCATAACCAGAGAGAAGGATCCAATGTAGTACTGTTTGTCCAGTCAAAGGACCCCACAACTCTCTAGCAGTAGTATCTCAATGCGTGGCTGGTGCCCTGGCCAACCTACTACCAAATTCAACAGGAAAAGCCGAACCTTAACACGATTCAAGAGATGTTCCTCCACCTTTGCTGTCGTAGGGACACCAACCACCCTCTCGCCAACACCGACGAGCATTACCACGATCAGCGACCTGATAGGCTGCCTGTAACGGATACACTGCCGTCAAGGGCCTCAGCCAATCAGGAAGCAGCTCGGGATTCACTAAACCTGGGATCTGAGGAGCAGAATAGCTTAACTGATGCCAAGCCTCCACTCAGGCAGTGTGTTGGCTAATTGGCATGCAGTACTGGGAGCCCTGCCCGGACCTATTCAGACCCTGAGCGTAGTAGCAGCCTGACTTTGATGGATCCACTTCTGGCGAGTTCCTCTGCCAATGGGAGAAGAACTCTGTCCCAGACTCGGTACCGCCTCCATTCACGGGGACATATCAGTCATCAGCACCCGACTTGACTACCGCATCGAACCGTATAAATAGAGCCTACCCTGCTTATGGGTATCCATTTATTGCCTGAAGATGAGATGAGAATTCGACACCCTCTCGCAATGTGTAGCAGTCGAACCCGTTTATGCTTTGTATTTGACATTTTACTTTTAGTAAATTTTAGTAAAATTTTTGCAATCCCACCTACAGGTGACCAATATACAGTAATACAGTTGCTGGTGACTTGCAGTACTGATAAGAGGAAAAATATCAGAGTGATACAGTAATACAGTTGCTGGTGACTTGCAGTGCTGATAAGAGGAAAAATATCAGAGGGATATAGTAATACAGTTGCTGGTGACTGCAGTGCTGATAAGAGGAAAAATATCAGAGCGATTGAGAATCTGAATTGCAAGATAAATGCCTCTGAGGAAGCCCGAATCTTCAACGAACCCTATTATTATCATTATTATAATTATTATTATTATTATTATTATTATTATTATTATTATTATTAATTTAATAAACTTGAATTACCAGGTAAACATATCGTTGTTTACTTTTTTCTTTTATTTTTAGCTGGGGAACCAAAAATCTTTGCAAAGCGATTCATTGTTGATTTTACTTCTATTTACTATTTTACTATCCATTTGTTTCCTCTTGAACTTCTTTATCCTGCCTGTCTATCTTTAGAACAATTAGGGACATTTACCAAAATATTTAGAGGAGCCCAGGGAACCATAGAGAGAGAGAGAGAGAGAGAGAGAGAGAGAGAGAGAGAGAGTGTATGTGTGTGTGTGTGTGTGTGTGTGTGTTCCAGTAAAAAGAAAGATATAATGAAAATCGACTCAAAGATAAAGCTTTATCGTTTTAGAACTCTTTTTTTTCTAGCATATCCTAATTTACTCTTTAACATGCTACTTTCATATTTCATGTATTATTATTATTATTATTATTACTAGCTAAGCTACAACCCTAATTGGAAAAGTAGGATGCTATAAGCCTAGAGGCTCCAACAGAGAAAATAGTCCAGTGAGGAAAGGAAAAAAGGAAAATATAATATTTTAAGAAGAGTAACAACATTAAAATAAATATCTCCTGTATAAACTATAAAAACTTTAACAAAACAAGAGGAAGAGAAATAAGATAGTGTCCTCGAGTGTACCCTCAGCAAGAGAACTGTAATCCAAGAGAGTGGAAGACCATTGTACGGAGGCTATGGCCCTATACAAGACTAGAGAACAAAAGTTTGATTTTTGAGTGCCCTTCTCCTAGAAGAGTTGCTTACCATTCAAAAAAATTATTTGAATCTTTTAACTACTATTTAACGATGAGATTTCATGATGAAGAGTGGGGGAATGTTAGCAATGTAGTTAATTTTATCATCTAAAATCAAACAGGAGAATCATTTCCAACATTCAATTCGCATGGGGATTAAAGTGTCGGGAAATTGCCATGAAATTGTAAGAGTAAAGACAATGAATGAAAAAAATGAATATGAATTAGAAGTGGGAAATGGATATCAAGTGAAATTGAACTTGATTAAAAGGGAAATAGATGTAGTGGAATGACGTTTGGCAGGCATTTTGCGTTGGGAAATAAAGGGAAAAAATTTATCTTCGAAGAGAAAAAGGTTTTATATATAAATTCCTACAGCGTGAAGTTAAAGGGATATATCATACAGTAAGAATGGAAATATTTCGTGTCATATCGAGGAATGTACCCTATCTCTCTCTCTCTCTCTCTCTCTCTCTCTCTCTCTCTCTCTCTCTTTCAAATCGTTGTATGGAATATAGTCATGAATACCTTTAACAAAAAGGAATACGTTTAAAAGAGGGAGGATTAGTATAATTTATTTTATGATACAGTAGTTTTATGACAAAAACTGTCATATGTAAATGATAGGCCGAACATTTTAAAGCCCTCTTTATTCAGGGTTGTTTATAGGCTGTCTGACCTTCCATTACCTCTCTAACTTCTTTGAATGCAATAAATATATACTGTTTTCTCATAATAAAAAGATCGGTCATGAGAAAAATATTTCAGCCAATGAGCAAGACAATGGGTCAGGGGAAAATTAGATAAATTTGATCTCGAGAACTCATTAACAATTTCTCACGTGAAAGTATGTGCCATCAGTGCGCCACTTGCGGTGCCTTTTAGGCGAAACTTAAGGGTATTTGCAACGCTCCTTTGGCCACTAGCTGCACTTCCTTTATATCCTTCTGCTTTTAGCTCCTTTCCCGCTACGTTTTTTCCTCCTAAGTTTTAGTTCGTAGAGCAACTGTTGTGTTGCACTAAAGTGATGAACAGTGTCCAAGACCAAAGCACTGGTATGGATAACCTAAATTATAATTCCAAATCATTACAACTTTTTCTCCTGAAGTTCCTTATAAGGGTAAGCTTTAAATGTAAGATTTTGATTTATTAACTCTAGATCATTTGGTCAGTCGTCGTTATATCTTCTCACACCAATGTCGAACTCATAGGAGGGCGATGTCTTTTGCCTCTCTGACCCCTTGATCTGAACGATTAGGGCACAGTGGGCACTCTCATAAGATGTGTTCTACTGCTTGTGGTGTTGCCCCACATGGGCATTCGTTGTTGGTGGTTAATCCTTATTTCCGGCAGCTATATTCAATTTTGCCCACTTTCACCCTTGCTCTGTTTAGCGTTACCCTGATGAGGGTTGCTTTGCTGGGCAGCCCTTCGTTTAGGTTGGTCATCGCCTCATTTGATGGTCATCGACCTCTCTGTTGTCACTTCTCTAGCCTGTGAGCAGCTGCATCGATTATTTCTAGTTCATCCAATGTTGCAAAGCTTTTGCAGAATTTCAGTCGTCCTCACCTTGCTTTCTAATGATTGTGAAATAGATAGCTAGTGTCAATATTTGTTTATGTTTTACAGTTATTGCTAGCTTTTCTCGTCGGTTATGAGGTATTTTAATATAAAGATGATAGAGGTGTTGATTTTAGGGTACCAGTAGTAATACGACAGGACTTATTTACCTCTGGGACTACCTTACACAAGGCATGATCTTACCCACACTGGTGCACAGTACTCTGCAGTTGAGTAACAAAGTGCTAAGACTGTTTCTCTCAGAGTTTCAGAGTCTGTTCCACAGCTGGTGTCAGCGAGTTTCCTGAGGAGGTTTCTAGTTACTACATGTTTTTTTTTTTATGTGCTTTTTAAATGAGTGTTCTGTCAAGGGTAACTCTTAAAAGACGGGTAAGGGTGATTTTCTGTTTTTTTGTCACCACATTTGATCTTTAACTTTCTTTATGCCTGGTGATGGCTCAGATGGAAGGCACACACTTGTGTTTTTCTTGCATTGGCATTGAGGAGCACTTGTTATAGTAGTTTCATAGGGTAGCCAGAGCGGATAATCTTTCTTCGTTAGTGGTGAATGAGTCCGATCGTGTGAAAATGTAGAGGTTGTCTGCATATATGTATCTGCCCCATGTTCTGGCGCACTGACTGGTCAATTGCATAGATGTTACATAGCGTCGGCACCAGCTCTGACCCTTGTGGATGGTCGTTGTTCTGTATCCCCCATCTGCTCTTTCTGCCATCCATTTCTACGAAGAATCGCTGATTGGTAAGCAATGATGCAATGATGTGGACTATGCTGGTATTCCATATAGAATGAGTGCTCTGTCGTTTGCAGTGTCATATGCCGCCGTAAGGTCAGCAGAGACTGTTCTAGTGATTTGCTTCTTCTTGAACCTGATCTTGATGTATTTCGTCAGGGTTAAGAATTGACTGCAGCAGGATCAACCTTGTCTAAACCCAGTTTTGTCAGTCAAAACTTGTACTAGGACAGTTGGTTGGATTCGGGCAAAGATAAGTTGGTTGGATACAGACTAAGATCAGTTGGTTCTATATGGGCTAAGATTATTCGTTCATGTTATGTGTAGAGGATACACAATTAGGATATTCGTTGATAGCTTTTGGGAGATGATGGGTCTTTCCCTGCTTTTAACAAGGCCACTACTCTCGCTCTTCTCCAAATCTATGGGATTTGGTTGGTCATTGCACAGGGTTTGAATAGCAACAGGAGCCATGATTTTGTTTTGTTTCCAAAATATAAGATAATTTCTCCTATTATGCCATCTAGGCTGTCTGTCTTCCCAGAATTGAGATATTTCATTGGAGAATTTAGTTAATCGAAGGTGAACAGTCGGAAGTTGTCGTCCTTGTATGATACGGTCCATGTCGTGTTTTATTTTCTTTAGGTAACCCGGCTATTTGTTTTGAGGCTTGAAGTTCAACAGGAGTTAGTGCGCTACCTGGTTGGGTGTTATGACAGCTAATCTAGGTTGGGGCTTCTTTTCTGAGTTTAGTTTATGAATGATTACCAGGACTTTTTTTTGCTGTTATAGGTCATATCTATTGAAGGTATGACTTTGTGCAATAGTTCTTACACATGTACATTTGCAATGATTAATTTGAAAGTTATAGAGAGAGATTTTTCCGGAACAAGAAGGTAGAAAGTCAGAGAGAGATATAATTTATCTTCAAGAAAAGGGAGAAATGTTATTTTTCTTGAAGGTAGAGTTAGAAAGATAGAGAGGGAATCTCATTGGTTGTCTGGAATTACAAATTAGAAATCGAGACATAAAGGCAGTTTCTTCAGTAATAAAATTGAGAGAGAGAGAGAGAGAGAGAGAGAGAGAGGAGAGAGAGAGAGAGAGAGAGAGTTTTATTTGCGAAAACAGGTTTGAAATTTATAGTGTCTTTCTGTAGTGACAAATTAGAAAGCATAAATAGCTTTTTTTTCGGCAATGCCAAGTCAGAGAGAGAGAGAGAGAGAGAGAGAGAGAGAGAGAGAGAGAGAGAGAGAGAAAGTGACAGACAGACAGATTGTGTGTGTGATTGTGTGTTTGTGTTTAGTAATAAGTCAGTAAGCTAAATAAAAATA
>NC_090725.1:309542488-309569988 GCF_036898095.1 Palaemon carinicauda | reverse complement strand
CCCCGTTTGTCATTAGTTCTCATAGGAGAGGATTCCAGACACAATCTGGAAAGGTGGCTATATGAGACAAACGTTTAAAGGGCTGACCCCTGTCATGACTTCCACCAAAACTTGATTTGTTCACGAATACATCAAAGAAAGGTACTCATTTAAATAACACATCTTAATCACTTATGCATAGAGCGAAGAATCCATCATATATTTTGGCTTAATTTGTATATCTTTATAAGGGTACAATTTTATCAAAAATTAAAAAAATCCCCTATAAAAAACTTGACTCAAAACATGTTCAATATTATAAAGGGCCTTTTCTCTGCAATGGTTTCATATATAAAGAAAAAAGAAAAATCAAACAATTCACACCGAATATATCACACAAATGTATTACATTTCACTGATTTAAACACAGCTTTGTAGACAGATTACATTGCCAATTGCACTTGAAGATTTATTTTTGAATATTTTCTTTTTTGCTTAAACTTTCCAGGTAATGGGGGTAATCAATATCACCATGACGCAATGCATAAAATTTCCAATATTTTGCAAAATGGTATGAAGAATTAATCCAACAAAATCCTGGAAATCTTTCCAATCTATTTACAAGATCCTTTGATTTGTCGATAACTGAAAAGCTCAACAGAGTAATACGATTTTGTTGGTAATTGAATTTATTAGATATTGTATCTATTTTTATATCATGTATTATATTGAATTTTACCTTTAGGGAGAACATCGACACACAAGGCTAATTCACACTGCGTCACGTCACATAACGTCACGTCAACATTCCGTCAACCGTGTTATTTATTCACACTATTGATCACGTCACATCACATCATGTCACGTCACCATTCCAACAACTGTGCTATGTATTCACACTATTGATCACTTTACATCACATCACGTCACGTCACTGTTCCGTCAACCGTGCTATATATTCACACTATTCATCACGTCACGTCACCGTTCCGTCAACCGTGCTATATATTCACACTATTCATCACGCCACATCACAGCATGTCGCATCACCATTCAGTCAACTATACTGTGTATTCACACTATTCATCACGTCATCTTCTCATCACGTCACGTCACCGTTCCGTCAACCGTGCTATGTATTCACACTATTCGTCACCTCACATCACATCATGTCACGTCATCGTTCCATCAACCGTGCTATATATTCACACTCTTCATCACATCACATCACAGCATGTTGCGTCACCATTCCATCAATTATGCTATGTATTCACACTATTCATCACGTCATCTTCTCATCACGTCACATCACCGTTCCGTCAACCATGCTATGTATACACACTATGCATCACGTTACCATCTCATCACATCACGTCACTGTTCTTGAAAACATGCTATGTATTCACACTATGCATCACGTCACCGTCTCATCACGTCACGTCACTGTCCCGTCCACCATGCTTTGTATGCCACACTATTCATCACTTCACCGTCTCATCACACCACGTCACCTTTCCGTCAACCGTGATATGTATTCCCACTATTCTTCACGTCACCGTCTCATCACATCACTTTCCTTCCCATCAACCATGCTATGTATTCACACTATTCATCACGTCATCATCTCATTGCGTCATGTCACGGTTTAGTAAGCCATGCTATGTATTCACACCATTCATCACGTCAGCGTCTCATCATGTCACGTCACTGTTCCGTCAACCTTGCTATGTATTCACACTATTCATCACGCCACATTATGTCATGTCACGTCACCGTTCCGTCATCCGTGCTATGTATTCACACTATTCATCACATCACCATCTCATCACGTCACGTCACCCATCCATCAACCGTGCTATGTATTCACACTGTGCATTACGTCACCGTCTCATTGCGTCACAACACCGTTCCGTCAACTGTGCTGTGTATTCACACTATGCATCATGTCACCGTCTCATCACGCCACGTCACCGTTCCGCCAATCATGCTCTGTCTTCACACTATTCATCACGTCACCGTCTCATTACGTCACGTTACCCTTCCCTCGACCGTCCTATGTACTCACACTATTCATCACATCAGTCTCGTCACGTCACGTCACCATTCCGTCAACCATGCTATGTAATCACACTATTCATCACGTCACCATCTCATCATGTCACGTCACCATTCCGTCAACCGTGCTATGTACTCACACTATTCTTCATGTCAGTCTCGTCACGTCATGTCACCTTTCCGTCAACCTTGCTATGTATTCATAATATTCACCACGTCACCATCTCATCATGTCACGTCACCTTTCCGTCAACCATGCTATGTATTCACATTATTCATCACATCACCATCTCATCAAGTCCTGTCACCCTTCCCTCAACCGTGCTATGTACTCACACTATTCATCACGTCAGTCTCATCACATTACGTCGCCATTCCGTCAACCATGCTATGTACTCACACTATTCATCACGTCACAGTCTCATCCCGTCACGTCACCGTTCCGTCAACCGTGCTATGTATTCACACTATTCATCACATCACCGTCTCATCACATCATGGCACTGTTCCATCAACCGTGCTATGTATTCACACTATTCATCACGTCACCATCTCATCACGTCACCGTCGCATCACGTCACAGCACTGTTCCATCCACCGTGCTATGTATTCACATTATTCCTCACGTCACATTATGTCACGTCACCGACCCATCAACCATGCCATTATTCATACTATTCATCACGTCATGTCACCATTCTATTAACCATGCTATGTATTCACACTATTCATCACGTCACATTACGTCACGTCACGTCACCATTCCGTCAACCGTGCTACGTAATCACACTATTCATCATGTCACATTACGCAACGTCACATCACCATTCCATCAACTGCGGTATGTATTCACACTATTCATCACGTCACATCACATCACGTCACGTGATCGGTCCGTTAACAGTGCTATGTATTCACACTATTCATCACGTCACATCACATCACGTCACGTCACCGTTCCGTCAGCCGTGCTATGTATTCCCTCTATTCATCACGTCACATTACGTCATGTCACGTCACCATTCCGTCAACCGTGCTATGTATTCACACTATTCATCACCTCACATCACATCACGTCACGTCATCATTCCGTCAACCGTGCTATGTAATCCCTCTATTCATCACGTCACATTACGTCACGTCATGTCACCATTCCCTTAACCGTGCTATGTATTCACACTATTCATCACGTTACATCACATCACGTCACATCACCGTTCCGTCAACCGTGCTATGTATTCACACTATTCATCACGTCACATCACATCACGTCACGTGACCGTTACGTCAACCCTGCTATGTATTCACACTATTCATCACGTCACATCACATCACGTCATGTCACTGTTCCGTCAACCGTGCTGTGTATTCACACTATTCATCACATCACCGTCTCAACACGTCTCGTCATCGTTCGGTCAAAATATTTTTCATGTGAATAAATGGACGTGTTCACACTAAACAGTTCATCGCCATCACAGCACCATCACATCGTGGCTCCGTCATGGCATGGATGTCTGTGTTTGTGTATAAAATCTCATTTTTTTCCAAAAGCCCTCTATCCCATGCTAATTCCTCTTTTAATTTTGATATCCTCTCCTGTGGAAATTTTAATGTCTTTCCTAAGTACGTATATTCAGTAAGAATATCTTCTTATTCGTTCAAGATCATTATTTGTTGTCTGAAATATCATTGAAAATTATCTTAGTTTTACTCGTATTCATTTTCAGACCTACACTTATGCTTTTTCTATCTAAATCTTTTATCATCTTTAGCAATTCTTCCACTGATTCACTAAATATATCTTTGTCATCTGTAATTCTGGAGTTGTTAAGGTATTTTCCTTCAATATTAATCCCTACACCTTCCCAATCAAAGTTCTTAAATCTTCTTCTAGGCACGCTGTGAATAGTTTAGGAGGGACTAGGTCTCTCTATCTAACTCCTTTCACAATTTGTATGTAGTTTTAGGATTGTTGTACTTCCTGCACAGATATCTTCAAGTGTTCTAACATAAGATTTATCTATTCCTTGTGTTTGAAAGGCTTTCATTACTGCTGCAGTTTGACATAATCGAAAGTTTTCTCACAATTTATTAATGCCATACATAGTTGTTTATCATACTCTGCCGATTTTTCTATTAGCTTGTTAATTACATGGATACGCTTTGTTGTTGAATAGCCATTTTTAAAGCCTGCCTGCTCTCTTGGTTGTTAAGGTCTTTCTATTCGTCTTAATTTAATCTTTATAAATATTTCCTTTTTGGGGAATTATTATGATAAAGTTTTTCCAAGCTATAAGTATAGACCATTTTTGTTGATATTTTCTGTTAAGTTATGTCTCTTATGTCTATAATATGTTTGTATGATGTTTGATTTCATGTTCTCTTTTCGTCTTAATCAATAACTATAAGAAAAAATCCAATAAGAGTAACTATTTTCTTGAATTTCATCATTAATCGTTATTGAACTGTTATGGCAATTTTTTTATATATTTAACGCTGAAAACACTCATATATAGGACACTAATTCATCCAAATATCCTCAGCATCATCATCATCATCATTATCAACTCCTACGCCTATTGACGCAGAGGACCTCGTTTAGATTTCGCCAGTCGTCTCTTTCTTGAGCTTGTAAATCAGATATTTAAATCAATATTTTTCCATACTATCAACCCTGCAAGCTAATTGTTGATTAACCAACAATATATATAAAAAAAGAGGGAAGTCCAATAATATTGCTTTATCTTTATATCCTCTGATCTACCGCAGAAAATAGAAATTGTATTAGCCTTTTCCTATATAAAAAATGGATAGCTTTTCTAATATTGAAGAATTTCTATTATAAATCACACCGCTTAACAGCCGCTCTCCTGAGAGCCACAAATATCTGTTCTGGTGACTGTACGAATGGGGGATTTGTGGTCGAAAAATATCCATACCTTTCCATTAGATATCCTTGGGGGAGATGGAAGAGAAGCGAGGCACGTTGGATCTGATATGAAAAATTATATGTAAGGATTCTATGCAATTATCGTTTTTCTTTATCCTTTAATAGAAGTTTTGGATCTAAATTAAACATTTTTATTGGTGGGGGATGGGAAATAAACAAAGAATCGTATATCAATGCATTTCTTACATTGTTTTTTTTATAATGAGAATTAGTCAACCAATAATGATAGCATGTAATATAATCTTGCATCAATATTCTTCTTCCCCACCGTTACCCCTACATTAAGGGGTCGGTTGCCAGATGCTCCCTCTCCAATGCCTTCAATCAAAGGCATCCTCTTCCACCGAACATCTTCTCTCCATGTCATCCTTCACCTTATCTCGCCATCTAATTCTCTGCCTCCCTCTTGATCTTCTCCCCCTTACATTAAGGGGTCGGTTGCCTGATTCTCCCTCTCCAATGCCTTCAATCAAAGGCATCCTCTTCCACCGAACCTCTTCTCTCCATGTCATCTTTCACCTTATCTCGCCATCTAATTCTGTGCCTCCCTCTTGATCTTCTCCCCCTTACATTAAGGGATCGGTTGCCTGATTCTCCCTCTCCAATGCCTACGATCAAAGGCATCCTCTTCTACCGAACCTCTTCTCTCCATATCATCCTTCACCTTATCTCACCATCTAATTCTGTGCCTCCCTCCAGATTTTCTCCCCTTTACATTAAGGAGTCGGTTGCCTGATCTCCCTCTCCAATGCCTTCGATCAAAGGCATCCTCTTCCACCGAACATCTTCTCTCCATATCATCCTTCACCTTATCTCGCCATCTAATTCTCTGCCTCTCTCTTGATCTTCTCCCAAGCCCTCATCACTCCCTTCCCACCATCCATTCTTAACACGTGACCACACCATCTCAGTCGTGACACTCTTATCATCTCGGTAATCTTCACTACGCCTGCCATTCTTCTTATTCCATCATTTTCCATTTTTTTAAACTGTGATATTCCCATAATCCATCTCTTTCTCTCAAGCTTTGCTTCCTCTTTTCGTCTTAAAGCTCAAGTTTATGATCCATACATTACAGTGTTCTTTATACTGTTCTATTGATCTTGACTTTTACCTTGACTGGCATTTTTTTTTTATCACATACCACTCCTGCAACCTCACTTCACTTTCCCCAGGCTGCTTTAATCCTATTCTCAACTTATGCTGGAATGTAGCCTCACATCCTCCCTCCTAATTTATAATAGATCTCAACCCACTTAATCTTGCAGCAATTTATGTGTAAACTGTGCCTCTGCTGTGCTTACCTACAATGCTATTGTTAGTACAGCATTTCAGATCCGATCATTGTAGTATTTTTATGTAAGTAAAGAAGGCTTCGTAGTTATTTCATCCTTGCCAAGATTCTTGGGCAGGATGTGCTGTATCTGCCAGTGGTATTTTTAGATTCATTTCCGAAGGAATTTAAATCTATTTAAATTTCATAGGGACATCTTTCTTTTTATGGTTTTAAATTGAATACTATTTCATTTTTATAACCAATGATATCAGTGTTAATGACCTTTGATGTCAGAATGCCAGAGAATTCTGAATCAATCAGTCAATCAAACTTTTTTTATTTGTAGAATATTGAATAGTAAATAGTCTACTTGACTAGCTGCTGCTGACGGAATACAATGCCTAAGAGATTGTATATAAACAAATGATGATCACACACACACACACACACACACACACACACACATATATATATATATATATATATCTGTGTATATATATGTATATATATCTATATATACATATGAATATATATATGTGTATATATATATATATATATATATCTATATATATACACATTTATATATATATGTGAATGTATATATATATATATATATATATACATATATATATATATATACATATATATATATATATATACATATATATATATATATATATACAGTATATGCGTGTGTGTGTGAATATATACATTTATATATGTATATATATATATATATATATATGTATATATATATATAATATATATGTATAATTATATATTTATTTATACACACATACATATATATATATATATATATATATGTAAGTGTGTGTGTGTGTATAAGAGTAAAGAGAGAGTCATTACTCCCTGTCTCCCATCATATAAAAAATACACCGAAGCATTCCAAGTCATATCAAACTAATATGAAGTTTTCACAGGCAACACAAACAGCAAAACCTTCATAGATATCACATGTGAAGAAAATGAACTGTCAGTTTATTTTATTCCAAGTCGAGTCCAAATTCGAAATTAATGACGAGATCTGGCAGAGTTTGCCTTCATTTGTCCTGGAAGCTTTAAAGCAAAGTCAAAATTAATGATTAGTAAGGCGGTATTCAGGGCACACTGTCAATTAAGATGGACTGCAGTTAATGACATTCGGGAATGAACCTGGGAGAAGATTACAAAGAGCCAATGAGCGACTGTAAGACAATGTGAATTGTTACAATTAAATTATAAATTGGTCTCCCCTGACTGTCTTCATAGCTGGTAAGATTTCTGTAACTCTTAAATCGAAAAGATTTATTATTATTATTATTATTATTATTATTATTATTATTATTATTATTATTATTATTATTATTATTATTATTATTATTATTATTATTAATAATAATAATGTTATTCTTATTATTATTATTATTATTATTATTATTATTATTATTATTATTATTATATTTTTATTATCATTATTAATATTATTATTATTATTATTATTATTATTATTATTATTATTATTATTATTATTATTATTATTATTATTATTATTATTTTGGATTTTGCTGTTGCTGTTGTTATTGTTGTTATTATTACTTGCTAAGCTATAACCCAAGTTGGAAAAGCAAGATTCTATAAGCCCAAAGGCTCCAACAGGAAAAGTAACCCAGTAAGGAAAGGAAACAAGGAAATAAATAAACATCATGAAAAGTAATGAGCAATCAAAATAAAATATTTGAGAACAGTAACAACATTAGTATAGATCTTTCATATATATACTATAAACATTTTTTTAAAAAAGGGGGAGGGGGAACAGAAATTGTGTGCCTGAGTGTACCCTCGAAAAAGATATTACCGAGAGATATTTAGAATTCAAAATCAAAATTACTTTTAAGTTCTTTTTTATTTTAATCGCCATTAATAAAACTAAGTTTATTTCCCAGTTATTCTTGCCATTTGGATTAAATTTGTTTGATGAGAAATTATTGCTAAAATTCTGACCAATCCTCTAATAGAAATAATGATAAAACTAGAATGTGCTGCCACACCTATAGCAATCAGTTATAAGTATTGTGAGGATACAAAGAGACAGTTTCCGACACTGAGAGTTTATTGACTGTCTGTCTGTATAGATTGCCTTACCTTATGTAAGACACGGGCTCTTGCCGCTGGGCAGCCCGTAAAAGAATGTAATTTGAATGAGAATGTATTATATTTGTATAAATGAATTTGCAACGTGAATAGGGTAGTTTATTGACGAGAGAGCCGGACTACATCGAGATGTGCGGACGTAAAAGTTGTACAGAAAATGCCTGAGGCGGATTAGCCAGGCTTAGGTTTAAATTTGTGTTTCTTTTGGTACAAAAATCATTGAATAATAATCTGAATATAAAATGTACACATTTGATTATCACGTCAGCAGAAAGAGCGGAGAATTCCGCTTTTTCTGATACAGAACAAAAGATCTCGAATTTAAATACAAATACGTGAAATAAATACAAATACGTGAAATAAATACAAAGGGTTTATAGACATAGAAACACACTTGTCGGAAGGAAATATGTTAAATATCTTAGTTTTTTAATCTTCTTGGAGGGTACAGTGTTCTTCCGGACCGGGACTGTCGCGGTGGGGAATTTTGTTTATTTCTTGATTGTGTTTTCTTTGACAGGATTCCTCCCCGTAGTCTTGGGTTGGGGTTTTCGACTGCCTGAGGTGTGGCGGTATTATGTGCCACTTTCTTGTGTTGAGGAGGTATCCTCGGTCAACGGCCTGTTTTGTCCGTGAATTTTTCGTAATTAATGATGGATGCTGGCTTTAACCTGTTAATAGAGATCCAGTCTTCTCTTCCATGGATGAGTAGAAGGTATGCCTTGTGGTTTCTGTTGATGACTCGGTAGGGTCCTTTGTATGGGCGTTTTAGTGGGGGTCGGTAGGCGACGTCACGGATGAAAACTAACTCGCTCGTATGTAGATCTTGCGTCATGAACGTTTTTGTTGTAGTTGAAAGTTCGGTGACAAAGGGCGAATTTGCTTACGACATTTCTGATTCTTTCCGGGGTCTGATCTCTTTCGTTGGATGGTGCCGGGAAGAATTCTCCTGGCACGGCTATGGTTTCTTCGTAAACTTTTTCTGCTGATGAAGGTTCTCCATTGGATCTGGGGGCGGTGCGTAGTCCTAGGAGGACCCAGGGTAACTGGGCCTTCCAGTTGTTGTCAGAGCAACGGGCCATCAGGGAAGCTTAAAGGGACTGATGGTCCCATTCGACCATTCCGTTGGCAGCTATGGGCGGTGATCCCAAGTGATTTTGTGAGGGCGCCCCAGACATCTGACAGGAGGGCCGGCCCCCTGTCGGTTGTAATGTCGTCTGGAACGCTGAACCTGCTGATCCAACTTGAAAGGAGGGCGTTGACACAGGAGGAAGTTGATGAATCTTGTATGGGGGTTGCTTCAATCCACCGGGTGGACCTGTCGATGACTCTCAACAGGAAGCGGTCCCCTCCGGAAGGGGGAAGAGGGCCAACGACGTCGATGTGCACGTGGCCGAAACATCTCATGGGTTGCTTGAAGTTCCTGATTCCTGATGTTGTGTGTCGGAAAATTTTGCTTGTTTGGCAGTTGATGCAGCTGCGGGCCCACCGGGTGATGTCCTTCCTCATCCCGTGCCATATGAATTTGCTGGATATGATTCTTGCCGTCGTTCTGCTCGAGGGATGGGAGAGGGAGTGTACTATATCGAAGACGGCTTTTCTTCGAGAGGAGGGTACCAGGGGCTTGGGACGGCCAGTACTGATGTCGCAGAGGAGGGTCGTGTTAGATGATCCTAACGAGACGTCTTCCCATTTTAAAGCCGTGATGGCTGTCTGGTAGGCTAGTGTTTCTGGGTCGAGTTGTTGCTCATGTGCCAAGTCCTCATAGTCAATGCCGAGGTGGACGCTGTTTATTTCTATCCTGGAGAGGGCGTCAGCCATCGGGTTTTTCTTCCCTGGTACGTATTGGAGTGTGCATCCAAATTCCGCGATGGCGGCAAGGTGTCTCTGTTGGCGGGCTAACCAGGCGTCACTTGTCTTCTGAAAGGTAATTGAAATGTTTTACCACTGTGTAGACTGCAAGGAGCTCTCGGTCGAAAGTACTGTACCTCTGCTCGGCGCCCTTGTGTTTTTTGCTGAAGAAGGCGATAGGCTGCAGAGCGCCGTTGACCACTTGTTCTAAGGCGGCTCCGCAGGCTGTGTTGCTGGCGTCAGTGGTCAGCTGCAGGGTTTCTCCTGGGGTGACAAAGGCCAATGTTGTAGCTTTGGCGAGGGCTGCCTTCATCTTTTTGAATGCTTACTGCTGCTCTGCGTTCCAGGATAACGATTTCAGTTTACCCTTTAGGACATCGGACAGTGGCGCTAAGATGCCTGCGATGTTAGGGATAAAAAGCCTGTAATAGTTAGCCATCCCGAGGAATTCTTGTAGTTCTTTGATGGTTTTTGTTGGTGGGAATTCTTCTATCGCCTTGGTTTTTTATGTTAGGGGACGTACGCCTTCGTTGGAGATTTTGTGGCACAGGAAGTCGATGGAACCGGCACGGAAAGTGCACTTGTCCTATTGTACGATTAGCTCGTTGTCCTGGAGTCGATGGAGAACAGTTCGAATATGCTGAAGATGTTCGTCTTGCGATTTTGAAAATATCAGGATGTCGTCTACGTAGCAGCAGCAAAAGGGCAAGTCCCCCAGGATGCTGTCCATCAGGTGCTGGAACGTCGCCCCGGCGTTCCTGAGTCCGAAAGTGGAGTATGCGAAGAGACGTAGGTGCCGAAGGGGTGATAATAGCCCTCTTTCGAATGTCGTCTTGGTTGACAGGGACCTGAAAATAGGATTCCAAAAGACCCATTTTAGAGAAGATTTTTGCCCCATTCAAGGCCTCGGTGATGTCCTGGATGTTGGGCAAAGGATAGTGGTCAGGTGTGGTGACAAGGTTAAGGCGTCTGTAATCTCCGCACGGAGGCCATGTCCCGTCTGATTTCCTGACCATATGTGTAGAGGGGAGGCCCATGTGCTGGAGGCCTTCCTGCATACACCCATTCTTTCCATCTCCTGGAAGGCTTGTTTTGCCTCATGGAGTTTGTTAGGTGGTAGGCGGCGGAACTTTGCATACTTTGGCGGGCCCTTCATTATTATGTGGTAGTAGATGCCGTGTCTAGCGAGTTTTCCTGTCGTCAGTCGTAACTCGGGCTTGGATACGTCTGGGAATTCACGGCGGACGATGTTGTATCTGTGAGTAGAAACAGAGTGAGCGGCGGGCATTGAAGGTCCCAGGGTTAAGGCTGTGGATTGGAATGAATCACTGTCTATCAATCTTTTCTTGGCGATGTCAACCAGGAGTACGTGATGGCCTAGGAAATCTGCTCCCAGGATAGGGTTTGTAACATCGGCGATGATAAAATTCCAAGTGAAAGGCCTCTGTAATAAGCAGAATTTCATCTGTTTCGTCCCGTAACTCTATACTTGTGCCGTTGGCTGCTGTAAGGCTTGTTAAAGAGTCAATTGGTTGATTCTTTTCGGCTTTTGTAGGCGGCAATATTGAGTGGGTGGCACCCGTGTCTACCAGGAATCTTTTGCTTGAGAGGCCGTCTTTGATGTATAATGCCGTGAGCGTGGGGGCGAAAGTTGCGGCCACTTTACATGGTTGCCTTGGCCGTTTTTTTTTTTTTTGAATGAGCAGGGCAGCACGCAACGTCTTGCATCTTTACCGAATCTTTATGGTAAAAACACCATGTTAGTTCGTGGTTACAGTAGTTTGGCCTTGTAATGACGGCGCAGGTTTAGTCTGGGGTGGAATCTTCTGCTGATACTTCGCTGAGCTTTGAAGCTTTAGCCACGTCGAAGAGATGCTGCACTCTCCTGATGCCCTTCTTACAATCTTCAGTGCTGTACAGAAATCCCTTGATTGTGGTCAGGAAGTTCGTATGATTGGCCTTGATTTTAGTGCTGCCTTTGACCGTGTTAATCACGAGGCCCTTGTTTTCAAACTGAAACAGTTGGGAGTGGGTGGGTCGTTTCTTAGCATTATTATTGATTTCTTAAGTAATAGATCTCAAAGAGTTGTTGTTGACGGGCACCATAGCGAGTATAGGGATGTGATATCCGGTGTTCCTCAGGGTAGTGTTCTTGGCCCATTACTTTTCATACTATATACACATGACATGTGGTTTGGGAAAAAAAAAGCTTGTTGCATATGCAGATGATGCTACTCTCTTTACATCAATTCCATCCCCTGAATGTAGATCTGGGGTTGGTGAATCCCTTAATAGAGATTTAGCTAAAATTAGTACCTGGTGCAAATTATGGGGTATGAACTTGAATCCTAAGAAAACTCAAAGTATGATTGTAAGTAGGTCAAGGACGGTGGCTCCTCAGCATCCGGATCTCAGTATTGATAATGTTTCTTTAAATTTGTATGACTCTTTCAAAATTTTAGGTGTGATTCTCGACAGCAAATTTACTTTTGAGAAACATATAAAGTCTGTGTCTTCTTCAATTGCACAAAAAATTGGCTTATTGAGAAAGTCTTTTAAGATTTTCGGTGATCAATCTATTCTGAAGAAGTGTTTTAATTCTTTCATTCTACCTTGTTTTGAGTATTGTTCTCCTGTCTGGTCTTCAGCTGCTGATTCTCATCTTAATTTGTTGGACAGAAACTTACAGTCTATTCAATTTCTTATTCCTGATCTAGATATTAATCTCTTGCACCGTCGTTCAATTAGTTCATTATGCATGTTGCATAAGATTTTTCATAACTCTGACCATCCTTTACATTCAGATCTTCCTGGACAATTCCATCCTGTTCGTAATACTAGGCAGGCAGTTAATTCTAATAGCCAGGCCTTCTCCATCATGAGGGTCAATACTACGCAGTACTCTAGAAGTTTTATTCCAGCTGTTACCAAGTTGTGGAATGATCTTCCTAATCGGGTAGTTGAATCAGTAGAACTTCAAAAGTTCAAAGTTGGAGCAAATGCTTTTTTGTTGACCAGGCGGACATGAGTCTTTTTATAGTTTATATATAACATATTTGTTTTTGACATTAATAGTTTATATATGACATATCTGTTTTGACGTTGTTACTTTTTTATAGATTGATTTATTCTTAATTTATTCTCTTCATTTATTTATTTCCTTATTTCCTCTCCTCACTGGGCTATTTTTCCCTGTTGGAGCCCCTGGGCTTATAGCACTTTGCTTTTCCAACTAGGGTTGTAACTTGGACAGTAATAATAATAATGAGGTCGTCTGTTTCCAGCTGGTGGAGTTGCAGGAGTTGGGTCCTGACTTCTGGTGGAAGGCGACGTAGGAAGATTTCTCTGTATAGGTCGATCTTCCTTCTGTTTCCGTCTGCGTCTTGGTCGGGAGGAAAATTTAATTCTGCAATTCTTCCCATGCCTCTGTCGGAGATTGGTCCCCGAGGGGTTGCTGCATTATGTCGAAAATTCTGTGGGCGCGTTCAGGTACGGGGGAGAGTAGAGTTCTATAAGCTTTACCCGAAGTTCTGTGTATAATGGAAGACCTACCCGGGACTCGATCCATTGTGCCCACTGTCGAAAACATCTTCTGGTAGCGCTGACAGTATGAGGTTGGCAAGGTCTGTCTCCCGGGTGAGTCCTGCGATGCGAAATTGAACGTCTGAGGGTCAGCCTTGCGGAGACATTTTTTGTGTGAGAACGAAGGGAGCTTGATGTTTGCCAGGTTGGCGTGTTGTTCAGTGGGCAAGGTCGCGGGTGGGGCGGATACGGTTGTCTTGTCGGCCGCGAAACTGTGAAACTCATTGTTAGGGCATCGGATAATCGACAAATCTCTCGTGGGAGCGACGTATTTAGTCCATTATTGGCAGTCTCTTTGTACTTCACGATCCAAAACACTCAAGCGAGCGCCGTTTCAGGTCCGCTAATGGAAAGGATTGTCCAATGCGTGAAATAAATACAAAGGGTTTATAGACATAGAAACACACTTGACGGAAGGTGTCCGTACAGTATAATTTATTTAGAAATACACTCACAGATTTGGAATGAACATAATACTTTTAATTATAAATTTGCGCTTATTTAACAGTATCTGTAATTACAGCAGAGCTCTGCGGTAATCTGATTCCTAATCTACAAGCAAAATAAATGTGGTAATTTTAAACTGCAGACTATAATATTAAAAGCGTTGAATTAGCAATAAAACTTTTAATACTGCAAGCTTTAGGAAGGCTTCATTCAATAACATTTCTGAACTACCTCATTTCTCGAAACCAGCTTGCCTTCCCCAGAATCAGTTTAAACCGCAGGCATATTTAAAGTCTGTGTGACAACCATGAACGAGCTTGGGGTTAAGATTAGGGTTAATTCGGTCGACCTTTTGCTTGATCTTGACCTTGACCTTTGACGTTGGACTTTTAAAATTGAATAACTTCTACTACTCAACATAGCAATTAATCCCTGAAAGTTTCACTACTCTTTGAGTAAAATTGCGCCCAGGAAGTCGTTCACAAGCAAACAAACATGCAAACAGACAAACGGATAAACGGACCAGCAGGCGGTAAAAACATAACCTCCTCTCTATTTCGTTGGAAGAGGTGAAAAAAAAGTTTAGCTGGGCAAGAGCAGATGATTATGAAATTCATATGATTTCAGGCAGACAGACAGACACACAGACAGAAATTTAATACAAAAAGATAAAAATATATAAGAATAGGGGGATTCCCTAGTTATATGTTTTTTTTTTTTTTGGAGATATGAGATAAAAAAAAGAAAAAAAAAGTACTTGTAATGTTAGGAAGCTCCCGTTTCTACCTCTAACATCTATCTCTCGAGCACCTCTTTTCTTTTTTGCCATTTATCTCAGAACAGGAAAAAAATCGTGCAGTGCAATCAATCGTTTCCCATTCGAATGCTGTTAACCAATTTTTTGGAGGATTCCACAGCCATCGACTCTCATAGTCAATATGTAACAGTTTTCGAGTTACAAACTGAAATCCACTTAAGCAATTTGAGAGAAGTCTCCCCCTTCATTCACTTGAAACGTTTTCAGGATTGCAATAATTACCTAGAAACGTTTGCGTCCTACCTTGTTAAAATCCTTCACATGTGTGTTTAAAGCATTTTTTTAACCACATAAAGTATCTTGAATGTTCAGTGATGGTAGAAGGGAATGTTAACAAAAGAATCATAGGTTAAGGTAACAAAAGAACGTGCAAAATCAACAGAATTTGCTATAGTTTTACAATCGTTTAGATATGGTAGAATTTAATTAGTTTTATATTGAGAATTTGGGGAATTAGAAGAATATGTAGAAAATTCCAAGAAGTGAACTTTCGGAGTTATAAAATGACTTGAAAGCCCACGTATGAGGAAGTACTGGTGCTTTTGAAAGAATACTTGAGGAAAAAAGGTTTGTTTTGGAAGAGCCCAGGACTTCTACAATTAGCAGAGGATATGATTCTCACATTCTTGAATACACATTTCAAGAAAAGGAAATATCAGGTAGATTGTAAAAGTAGACTAAATTGACTTTGTTTTGCTTAGGAAAGCAGACAAGAAAATTATTATGATTATAAAAGGAAGAAGAAGCCAAAAATGTCAAAAATTGCTTGAATTAGCAAAAGCTATGAATCTTCATCTTGAATACACAGTTTAAGAAGAAGGAAAGTACTTCGATAAATTATAATAGTGGAATATATTTCATGTGTTGGTTAGGATTCGACAAGAAAATCAGTATGGATTGTAATACTATTTCAATGAATCCGTTGTACCTCAACATAAACTGGTGATGGCAGATTTTAGGCTAAATCAAGTAAGGAAAAGAAATGCCCCTTCCAGGAATAGGTGGATCAAAATTCAGAAGCTGAATGGGGGAGCATGCGAGAGAGTTAAAAGTACAGTAGGAAGAGCCAGGGCAGAGAGATATGTAAATACAATGTCAGAATCGCCTGAAGAGACATGGGATGTTATGAAATAGATTGAGGTACCAGCAGAGAGAGAGAGAGAGAGAGAGAGAGAGAGAGAGAGAGAGAGAGAGGGGGGGGGAAATTATATAAGATGGTCCTTTGATTTTCTCATTGGATATTTATTTTTCTCAAAGATGACTATTTATCAATAACACTTGTGACTTTTAATAGATGCAAATATCAACCACAATGCCACTTAATAGTAGAGTAATGAAGATAAACAAATGACCTAATAAGAAGTTTTCTCTAGGACAACTCACATCAAATTTCAAATGACAAAGGACTTCCGAGACAAGTGTTCTCTTAAGGACAATGTCACGTACGTGGGTTATTTAATAAATGACAAAGGACTTACGAGACAAGTGATCTCTTAAGGACAATGTCACGTATGTGGATTATTTAATCAATGACAAAGGACTTCCGAGACAAGTGTTCTCTTAAGGACAATGTCACGTACGTGGGTTATTTAATAAATGACAAAGGACTTACGAGACAAGTGTTCTCTTAAGGACAATGTCACGTACGTGGATTATTTAATCAATGACAAAGGACTTCCGAGACAAGTGTTCTCTTAAGGACAATGTCACGTACGTGGATTATTTAGTCAATGACAAAGGACTTCTGAGACAAGTGTTCTCTCAAGGACAATGTCTCGTACGTGGATTATTTAATCAATGACAAAGGACTTCCGAGATAAGTGTTCTCTCAAGGACAAATGTCACGTACGTGGATTATTTAATCAATGACAAAGGACTTCCGAGACAAGCATTCTCTCAAGGACAATGTTATGTACGTGGATTATTTGATCAATGACAAAGGACTTCTGAGACTAGTGTTCTCTCAAGGACAATGTTACGTACGTGGATTATTTGATCAATGACAAAAGACTTCCGAGACAAGTGTTCTCTTAAGGACAGCGTCACGTACGTGGATTATTTAATCAATGACAAAGGACTTCCGAGACAAGTGTTCTCTTAAGGACAATGTCTCGTACGTGGATTATTTAATCAATGACAAAGGACTTCCGAGACAAGTATTCTCTTAAGGACAGCGTCACGTATGTGGATTATTTAATCAATGACAAAGGACTTCCGAGACAAGTGTTCTCTTAAGGACAATGTCTCGTACGTGGATTATTTAGTCAATGACAAAGGACTTCCAAGACAAGTGTTCTCTTAAGGACAATATCACGTACGTGGATTATTTAATCAACAACAAAGGACTTCCAAGAAAAGTGTTCTCTCAAGGAAAATGTCACGTACGTGGATTATTTAATCAACGACAAAGGACTTCCGAGACAAGTGTTCTCTCAAGGACAATGTCACGTACGTGGATTATTTAATCACTGACAAAGGACTTCAGAGACAAGTGTTCTCTCAAGGACAACGTCTCGTACGTGGATTATTTAATCGATGACAAAGGACTTCCGAGACAAGTGTTCTCTTAAGGACAACGTCACTACGTGGATTATTTAACCAATGACAAAGGACTTCCGAGACAAGTGGTCTCTCAAGGACAATGTCACGTACGTGGATTATTTAACCAATGACAAAGGACTTCCGAGACAAGTGTTCTCTCAAGGACAATGTCACGTACGTGGATTATTTAATCGATGACAAAGGACTTCCGAGACAAGTGTTCTCTCAAGGACAATGTCACGTACGTGGATTGTTTAATCAATGACAAAGGACTTCCGAGACAAGTGTTCTCTTAAGGACAATGTCACGTACGTGGATTATTTAATTAATGACAAAAGACTTCCGAGACAAGTGTTCTCTTAAGGACAGCATCACGTACTTGGGTTCTCTTAAGGACAATGTCTCGTACGTGGATTATTTAATCAATGACAAAGGACTTCTGAGACAAGTGTTCTCTTAAGGACAATGTCACGTACGTGGATTATTTAATCAATGACAAAGGACTTCCGAGACAAGTGTTCTCTTAAGGACAATGTCTCGTACGTGGATTATTTAATCAACGACAAAGGACTTCCGAGACAAGTGTTCTCTTAAGGACAATGTCACGTACGTGGATTATTCAATCAACGACAAAGGACTTCCGAGACAAGTGTTCTCTCAAGGACAATGTCACGTACGTGGATTATTTAATCACTGACAAAGGACTTCTGAGACAAGTGTTCTCTCAAGGACAATGTCTCGTACGTGGATTATTTAATCACTGACAAAGGACTTCCGAGACAGGTGTTCTCTCAAGGACAACGTCACGTACGTGGATTATTTAATCACTGACAAAGGACTTCTGAGACAAGTGTTCTCTCAAGGACAATGTCTCGTACGTGGATTATTTAATCAATGACAAAGAACTTCCGAGACAAGTGTTCTCTTAAGGACAATGTCAAGTACGTGGATTATTTAATCAATGACAAAGGACTTCCGAGACAAGTGTTCTATCAAGGACAATGTCACGTACGTGGATTATTTAATCAACGACAAAGGACTTCTGAGACAAGTGTTCTCTTAAGGACAATGTCACGTACGTGGATTATTAACGACAAAGGACTTCCGAGACAAGTGTTCTCTCAAGGACAATGTCTCGTACGTGGATTATTTAACCAATGACAAAGGACTTCCGAGACAAGTGTTCTCTTAAGGACAATGTCTCGTACGTGGATTATTTAATCAATGACAAAGGACTTCTGAGACAAGTGTTCTCTTAAGGACAATGTCACGTACGTGGATTATTTAATCAATGACAAAGGACTTCCGAGACAAGTGTTCTCTTAAGGACAATGTCTCGTACGTGGATTATTTAATCAACGACAAAGGACTTCCGAGACAAGTGTTCTCTCAAGGACAATGTCACGTACGTGGATTATTTAATCACTGACAAAGGACTTCTGAGACAAGTGTTCTCTCAAGGACAATGTCACGTACGTGGATTATTTAATCACTGACAAAGGACTTCCGAGACAGGTGTTCTCTCAAGGACAACGTCACGTACGTGGATTATTTAATCACTGACAAAGGACTTCTGAGACAAGTGTTCTCTCAAGGACAATGTCTCGTACGTGGATTATTTAATCAATGACAAAGAACTTCCGAGACAAGTGTTCTCTTAAGGACAATGTCAAGTACGTGGATTATTTAATCAATGACAAAGGACTTCCGAGACAAGTGTTCTATCAAGGACAATGTCACGTACGTGGATTATTTAATCAACGACAAAGGACTTCTGAGACAAGTGTTCTCTCAAGGACAATGTCACGTACGTGGATTATTAACGACAAAGGACTTCCGAGACAAGTGTTCTCTCAAGGACAATGTCTCGTACGTGGATTATTTAACCAATGACAAAGGACTTCCGAGACAAGTGTTCTCTTAAGGACAATGTCACGTACGTGGATTATTTAATCAATGCTGCCTATTGTTACCACAAATTTTCCTTAACTTTAGTGCATAAAGGACTTAGATCCTGGATGCTTTTATATGGCCATATTAATTAACATGGAAGAGTACTTGTAGGTTATTTTTAAGATATTAATTTTGATTTAGCGCTTTCTTGAATACTTCAAGAAATGCTCGTTTAAAAGAAAAAAAAAACAGAGGTTCAGATGGTATTTGCAGTTAAATTTGAATTAAGCATCATCAAAATATTTCCTTGACTTTAATTTACAGGTAAAATTTAATGTTTCATATCTGGTGAGGATGGCAAGTTCATGCTTGCCAAGATTCTTGGACATGATGTGCCGTACCATAGTAGCAATAGTTTTAGATTTATTTCACAAACAGGTCTTCTGAAAGCTATTTAACTTTTATAAGACTCTTTACTTTAATGTGTTAAATTCAATTTCCTTTTATTCGTTATTTATAATAAATGATGAGATCATGGTGAGAGCTAGATGAAGATGGTTTAGGCATGCTCTTTTTACTCCCCAAGAGAGATTAGTTCACCAAAATTTCAACTGGGCTCCACAAGCCACTAGGAGATTTAGAAGACCCAAGCCTACATGGCTGATTATTATGAAGCGTGAAGTGGAAGATGAATGGAGAAGTATTGATTTAAAAGCTCAAGATTAAGACGACTGGCAAAATCAAACCGAGGCCCTTTGCGTCAATTGGCGTGGGAGTAGATGATGATGATGATGAATTTAACATATAACTTCCCTACCAAATACCTATATATCTTATTAAAAAAGATTTTTGGGAATTTTCTCATTCCTGGAAATAATGTGTACCGGTTGACATATAGTTCTAATAGTATACGACTGACGAAATCTAACTGAGGCCCTTTACGTCAGTAGTCGTGGGAGGAGATGATGATGATGATGATGATGATGAATTTAACCCCTCCCCAACTATACAGATACATTTTTAAAAAGAATTTGGGAATTTTCTCATTCCAGGAAATAATGTGTACCAGTTGACATGTAGCTTTAATAATATCTCTAAGTATTTCCCTACCCTTTTATTATATATTAGATATTAAAGAACAAGATTACGTTCCATTTCCAGAAGTAGAGCACACTGTCATTCCATTATCTTCCCACATCCTGAATGCGATTTTTGCAAACGGGAAAAAGAATGGCAACATCAAATAGCGAGATTCAACGTCGAAATACATTTCTTAAGCCTTAAGCCATTTCTCCTCAGATCATATTCCCTCGGGAACAAAAGTTGGATAATACTGACTTGAAAAGTTCTCTATCTCTCCTCCGAAAGAGGGAGTTTTTTTTTTCTTGTTCAAAAACAAAGTTAAGGTACGTGAAGCCAGAAGTAGGAAAGTATCTTGGGATTTCCTTTAACCTACAATTGTATTTTCTTTTCGTGAAATAATCGGGAAACAGCTTCTTACCACCATAGAATGATTAGCAGTGAAAATAGTGTATGATATATATATATATATATATATATATATATATATATATATATATATATATATATATATATATATATATATATCAGTATATATACTGTAAATATACAGTATATATTGTGTATATATATATATATATATATATATATATATATATATATATATATATATATATATATATATCAGTATATATACTGTAAATATACAGTATATATTGTATATATATATATATATATATATATATATATATATATATATATATGTGTGTGTGTGTGTGTATATCAGTATATATACTGTAAATATACAGTATATATGTGTATATATATATATATATATATATATATATATATATATATATATATATATATATATATATATATATATATATATATATATATTTATATATATAAATATTTATAAATATATATATATATATATATATATATATATATATATATATTTATGTATGTATATATATATATATATATATATATATATATATATATATATATATATATATATATATAAAACTCTAATAGCTTAACCTTCAATAATATTCAATTGACATATTCTTCCCAACGCAAAGTAAAAATCAGAGAGAGAGAGAGAGAGAGAGAGAGAGAGAGAGTGAGATGTTCAGTATTTATATTTATGCGTAAATGTTTAGATACATTATCATCATCTCCTACGCCTACTGTAACGGGCCAAGAGAGGCTGTGACTAAGAAGGTAGGATGAAAACAACTGAGTAACTTTATTACAGAACATCACTTTATATATCCATAAATTCCAGGCAAAAAGGACATAAAAACATAACAGGAAATATCATGTTCAACCGACAACCGTTTCGTTAACAGTTAATGGTGAGAAAAACAGACATGTTTATTCAGGTCCCTATCAGTGTGAGGGGAGAGCGAAGATACAAAGCATAATGTATACAAAAAAAAAATAAATATCATTACTATGTACGATCGTGTAACACATGGTTGGTACATGGCTCCCCCCCCCCTAAAAATGACATACTGTGCTTGTTAAATAGGGCGCCCTGATCTAGAGAGGCAAACTGTAGGCGGGTCATCTGGCAGAAGATAAGCATGTTTTAGACGATCAATGAAGACCCAGTCTTCTTTGCCACGAATATTTAGTAGGAATGCTTTCGGACTACGTCGGATCACAAGGAAAGGGCCCGTGTAAGGGGGTGTTTCGCTGTGGCTTGCTAGTGTTGTTAGGTAGGAAGACGTGCATTGATAAGTGCAAGTCTGTCGGTATGTGATGCTTCGTTGGGGGCTTGTAAGTCTGGCGGCATGGAGTAAATTTCCCACAATGTGACGTATGCGCTGGAGATCCTCGGAGGAGGTTGCAGATGGAAAAAATTCGGCAGGGACGACAAACGGGTCGCCATTTACCATTTCAGCTTCCGAGACGTCGAGGGCATCTTTAGGAGTGGTCCATAGTCCCAGGAGGACCCAGGGAAGCTGAGTAAACCAGTTGGAATCCTTGCAGCGAGACATCAAAGCTGCTCTGAGGGTGTGATGAAAACGTTCAACCATTCCATTGGCAGCGGGGTTGTAGGCAGTTGTCTGAATAGGGTGATGCCCAGGAGATTCGCTAATGATGTCCATAATTGAGAGGTGATAGTGGTACCCTTGTCAGAAGTAATATGCTCAGGGATACCAAATCTTGCAATCCATCCTGAGAGTAAGGCAGATGTACATGACGCGGACATTGCAGTTTCCATGGCAATGGCTTCAGGCCAACGAGTGAAGCGGTCGATGATGGTAAACAGGTAACAATATCCTTGTAATGTGGGTAGGGGGCCTAAAACGTCGACGTGAATGTGGGTGAAACGACACTGAGGTTGAGGAAAGGTTCCCACTCCTGAATCCGTGTGTCGATGTGCTTTGGACCAAATCCTTAGCATCCTTAGAAATGCCGTGCCAAATGAACTTCGTCTTCAGCAGCTGTGCAGTAGAATAGCACGATGGATGTGAAAGGCCTTGAATGAAATCAAACACCTGTCGGTGTATGGGAGCAGGAATCCAAGGTTGCGATCTACCAGTACTGACGTCACAAAGGAGGGTGGTGTTGGAGTCGTTGAGGGGGATGTCTTCCCAACGGAGGGATGTGCAGGATGTCCTACATGCTTGATACTCTGGATCTTGTCGTTGGGCTTCAGCCAAGGCGTTGTAATCCAATTCCAGTTGAGCGGCACCCAACGTGTTTCTTGACAGGGCATCGGCAACAGGATTCATTTTCCCAGGGACTTGTTGAAGAGTGCAATTGTATTCAGCCACGGTGGAGAGATGTCGGCGTTGACGGGCGGACCAGGCGTCACACTGTCAACTGAAGGCATGTACCAGAGGCATGTGGTCTGTGCGAATGACGAAGGGCGTATCTTCTAAGAAATGACGAAAGTGACGGACAATCAAGTGCACCGCCAGCAATTCGCGATCGAAGGTAGAATAACCCGATTCTGCCTTGGACAGTTTTCTGCTGAAGAAGGACACTAGCAGCGGTGGAGAGAAGGAGAGGGGCATGTGGAATGGGAAAAGTGAGAGCAGCAGCAGTTGATAGGGCCTTCTTTGCATTGCAGAAGGCCGCTTCTTGAACGGGACCCCACTTCAGGTCTTTTGGCTTGCCCTTGAGGGAGGCGTATAGGGGAGCAAGAGTGGCGGCAATGGCTGGCAGAAAACGATGATAATAGTTGATCATGCCCAAGAATTCCTGCAGAGCTTTGACAGTCGAGGGCGTGGGGAAGTTCTGAACGGCTGCTACCTTCTCAGGGAGGGGATGGACTCCTTCAGGAGTGATGCGGTGCCCTAAGAACGACACTTCGTTGACGCCAAAGGTACACTTGTCATATCGGACTACAAGACCGTTTTGTTGCAGGCGGTCGAGCTCAATGCGCAGGTGATGGAGGTGTTCCTCTTTTGAGGAAGAGAACTAGACGTTGAAAAGTGGCCCCAGCATTATGAAGGCCAAAACAGGAGTAATTGTATGTACCAAACAGAGTGGTGATGGCGGTCTTGGGGATGTCCTTTGGGTTCATAAGCATCTGATAATACCCCTTCAGAAGGTCGAGCTTAGAGAAAACCTTCGCTTTGTGCAGGTAGGAGATCACGTCGGCGATGTTTTGGAGGGGGTAGTGATCTGGTTCTGTTTGCATGTTCAGGCGCCTGTAATCCCCGCACAGACGGAGGGAGCCGTCTTTTATTCAGAACGATGTGTAAGGGTGACGACCATGGGCTGGAGGCCTTTTGGCAAAGGCCAATTTCCTCCATTTCGGCGAACGTCTTTTTGACGGGTGCCAATCGATCCGGTGCCAGACGTCTGAATTCTGCGAAGACTGGGGGTCCCGTCGTCCTGATATGGTGATAAATACCGTGCTTGGCAGGAGCCGTGGGCGTTTGGCAAAGTTCTGGACGGAAAACTTCTGGGTATGACGTGAGGAGGTGGGCGTAGGCATCAGTGGGTGCGCTGATGTGGAGAGCGAGGTTGGAGGGGGCAGGTTGAAGAGGTGTCAACAAGTACGAGTATGCGTTGACCAATCGTTGGTATGCGACATCGACCAGAAGGTGGAAATGAGAGAGGAAATCCGCACTGAGGATTGGCAATGTGACGTCCGCAACGAGAAACATCCAATTAAACTTACCGTTTCCAAACGATAATGTGAAGTTCTCGTGACCGTAGGTGGGTATCGCAGATCCGTTGGCAGTTATCAGGCGGACATCGGCAGACATTGACAGGCTACCTCATGTCCTGAAGAGTTCCCTTGGCAAAAGAGAACGAAAAGCACCCGTGTCTACCAAAAATCGCACGCCTGTTCCTGCATTATGTAAAAAGAAAAGATTAGAAACACGGGAGGCCTCCGCCACGAGCAATGGCCAACTTACACGTTTTTTGGCCACTGACCATCCTTGGCACATTTCTTCGCAGCTGCCCTGAATCTGTAGTGGTAGTAGCAAAACTGCGGCCGATGGGCGGCAGTAAGTGGCTGTAGAAGTCATTGGTTGGGGCACGAGCGAATGGTAGGTGATGGGTGGCTTTTTCGCTGCTCCAGCATGTCACGGGGTAGGCGTGTATGTCCTACGGCATTCACGTCAGCTTCGGTTGACGTTGAATAGGCGTCCTCTTTGTCAGAAGTGGAGGCGTTGATGGAGGTCTTGAAGGTCGTGAAGTAGCTGTCCATAAGGGCGTCGGCTTTGGTCATAAAGTCCTTTATGGGTAAACTATCGACATTAGGTATGGCAGCGCAAACAGGTTCGGGTAAACGGCGTATCCAAAGGGCAAGCACAAAGTAGGTTCACCTTACGAGGAGAGCCGTCAGCGGCAGGTTGCTGGTAGCGATACTGGTCATTTCCTTAAGGGCGAGCGAAGCCCTTTGGTCCCCCAACGGTTTTTGAGAGAGCTGAAAAAGCTTTGATATACGGGTGGCTGGCGACGGCGAGCACTGCTGCAGAAGGTATGTTTTGAGGGCGTCATACGCTATTGGGGCGTCTCCATGTTCACAAAGCCAATCGGATAATTCCGGGAAGGTGTCCTCGGGTATCGCCGCGAGAACATAACCTGCTTTGGTGGTTGAGCGAGTCATGCCCTTGCGGAACTGGACTTCTGCGCACTGAAACCAAGCAAACGCCTCTCCGCTGGCAAACGACGAAAGTTTCAATGGGGCAGCGCCAACTTCCGTGGAGTCCGCCATAGTACCAATGACAGGGGGAGGGGGGGGTGGAAGGCGGGAGGAGCGAATCAACTTCTGGGGTCACTAATGTGAGGGGCCAAGAGAGGCTGTGACTAAGAAGGCAGGATGGAAGCAACTGAGTAACTTTACTACAGAACATCAGTTTATATATACATAAAGTCCAGGCAAAAAGAACATAAAAACATAACAGGCAATTTCATATTCAACCAACAACCGGTTCTATTAACAGTTAACGGTGAGAAAAACAGACATGTTTATTCAGGTCCCTATCAGTGTGAGGGGAGAACGAAGATACAAAGCATAATATATACAAAGAAAAAAAAATAAATGTCGTTACTATGTACGATCGTGTGACACACGGTTGGTACACTACTGACGTAAAGGGCCTTACATTAAATACGCAAAGTAAAAAGCACTTGCGCTGCTACCGAGAAAGTAATAAATAGAGAGGAAACTTCCTTTAAAAAAAAAAAAAAAAAAAAAAAAAAACTAAGAAAATGCTTATCACGTTTCCAGAAAAAAACAAAAGCTAATGACCATTATCTGGCTTGTTATAAAACTCATAATTACTTGTGAGAAGGTACTTAGCTGCAAGATGGTATATCAGACCACGTGAATAGAGAGAGAGAGAGAGAGAGAGAGAGAGAGAGAGGGAGAGAGAGAGTTTAGTCTTTATATTTGTGCGTATGAGAGAGAGTTTAGTCTTTATATTTGTGCGTATGAGTTTATATATATCATCATCATCATCGTCGTCGTCGTCATCTCCTCTTACGCCTATTGACGCAAAGTGCCTTATATACACATTTATTGATTTATTCATTCACATACCTATATATATACAGTATACATACATATATATATGTATATATATATATATATATATGTATTTATATATGTATATATATATATATATATATATATATATATATATATATATGTATATATATATATATATATATATATATATATATATATATATATATACATATATATATATATATTTATATATATATATATATATATATATATATATATATATATATATATATATATATACTGTATATATATATATATATATATATATACTGTATATATTATACCGTATATGGGTGTGTGCGTTTTATCTTCCTGTCTATCCATCTACTGTATCTATCCATCTGTATCTCTCTATCTACACTATATATACATGCAATATATCAATATCTTCCTCTTTTCCTCTTTAAAAATTCTCATTAATTTTTTTTCTGAAAAAAAAAAAAAACGGTGATTTAAGACAAGTAAAATGCGTTTTATGTTGTTCCAATAATAATAAAAAAAATAGTGTTTACTATGTATTCATCATGAGCCTCAATACTACATCGTATTCTAGAAGTTTAATTCCAGCTGTGACCAAGTTGTGGAATGATCCTCCTAATTGGGTAGTTGAATCGGTAGAACTTCAAAAGTTCAAACTTCAAGCAATCTTTTTTATATGGAATAGGCTGACACAAGTCTCCTTTTATAGTTTATATATGAAAGATCTATCTTACTGTTCTTAAAATGTTTTATTTTAATTGTCCATTAGTTATCATATAGTTTATTTATTTCCTTGCTAGCTTTCCTCACTGGGTTATTATTCCCTGTTGGAGCTCTTTGATTTATAGTATTCTGCTTTTCCAACTAGGTTGTAGCTTACCTAATAATAATAATAATAATAATAATTATAATAATAATAATAATAATAATAATAATAATA
>NC_090725.1:309507488-309527488 GCF_036898095.1 Palaemon carinicauda | reverse complement strand
AATTTTTCTTTTACTAACTTCCACTCCTCCTCTAAATTATCCGTTTCTCTTACTTTCACTTCGTCATATACCAGTTTCAACCTTTCTTGATATTTACTTTTTACCCCCGGTTTTATTAGCTCTTCAACCTTCACTAGCTCCCTTTTACATCCACCTACTGTATTCCCCCACTCTTTTGCTACAACTAATTTTCCCTCCACCAAAAAATGATATATATATATATATATATATATATATATATATATATATATATATATATATATATACATACATATATATATATATATATATATATATACGTATATATATATATATATATATATATATATATATATATATATATATATATATATGTGTATGTATGTATGTATGTATTTTCCCTCCACCAAAAAATATATATATATATATATATATATATATATATATATATATATATATATATATATATATATATATATATATATATATATATATATATTTATATGTGTATGTATGTATGTATGTGTGTGAGAGAGATTTAGAGAAAGAAAGAAAAACCAATGTTGAAAATTTCAACCATTAGCAAAGACTTGTTCTAAAACTCCATTACTGTTTATTGAAATTGCCATTATTTTTTATAAGCTAACTCTAATTTTTATTAATATAATTAGACAAATGATAATCAAAGTATGCGAAATGAACGTCCCTGAGGAAAATATATGTGAATTTTTTTTTAAGGAATTTATAATATGTTTGAATGTGCTGGTAGTCATAATGCAATACAGCATTTGTCATGATAATTTTTCTTGATATTCTCATATCATAAAACAATAGTTTCAATAATTTCTGGATAGTAATTAAATTGAGGCGAATATCGGCTTTATAAGTAGCTATATCATCAAGTCTTCGTCCTATTCCATTTACTGTTCTTTGTTACCTGATCTCTCTTACCTTTGAATCAAGGTAAACTAAAATTTTGGCGTTATAAGTATCACTAGCTTTCCCTTATATGAAAAGTGCGAGGGATAAAAATTACTTAATTTATAAATTAAGAAACATTACTAGGAAGTAGAATGCTCCATGTGACGTAATCGCAGCTGTAACACCTAATTTAAGCGGATAGAAGACAGTCGTGTCTACCTCAAGGAGATAATTAGCAAGAAGACTGAATTTGCAACGAGTTATTTGAGGGGATAGAAGGAAGTCGTATATGGCCCAAGAAGATAATTAGAAAGAAGATCGAATTCACAGTGAACTGTTTGTTTCATGACGAGCCCCCAGTCATCAATGGCATATCAGACTTCATATCGTTCTATAATAGGACATATGAAGTTTGCATTAATCGTTCACAAAACTTTTCAATGTAAGAAAGCAGTGATTAACAGCAATGATTAATTAGTTGAATCGGTAGAACTTCTAAAGTTCAAACTTGCAGCAAACGTTTTTATGTTGTACAGGCTTACATAAGTTTTTTTTAGTAGTCTATATGCGAAATATCTGTTGGGTCATCAACAGCCATTGCCTGGTCCTCCCTGGTCCTAGCTTGAGTGGAGATGGGGCATGGACGCTGATCATATCTATTTGTATAGTCAATTCTTTTTAGTGAGGCAGATTTACACCGACTTGCACTGGGGCCCTTTTAGCTCGGAAAAGTTTCCTGATCACTGATTGGTTGGACAAAATAATTCTAACCAATCAGACAGCAGAAAACATTTCCGAGCTAAAAGGGCACCTCAGTGCAAATCCCCCTCATTAAAAAAAAAAATAGTTATAGTAAGTCTGTAGGACATCGTCACTGTCCCTTGCCTTTATCAATCACGAGCGGCCTTTGATCCTTTAAAACTTTTAAATAAACGGATTTTGAGCGAAGCGAAAAATCTATTTTTGGGTGAGATGGCCATGTCGTCCTGATGGAAGTTCCTATAGGGTAGCTTCCTAGGGTATATTACAACTACGGCGATATTCCCAGAGAATTTACCTTAAGGTACCAGAATTCTAACTCCTGGAGCGAGTATCCCTCGTGAAAGGGATATCGCGACATATCAGAGGACGTATTCTTGACACGCCACATGGCAATCTGCATCCTGGACAGAGATTTCGTCTCGTAGGAGGCGATTGGCAAGAAACGAATTCGGGAAAGAAAAAGGGGAGCCGCTCCCAAGGCTTCCCTATCCTCCGATTCGTATGCGTGCCTGGTGCCAATCCTGGCGCCATCTGTATTCCTTGTAGCGTACACGAGGTGCTACAGATACTGTATGTAGGGAGGGGTCCTACAGCCCTTTCTTAGAAAGGCAAGGGCGGGTCCATCAGGACGACATGGCCATCTCACCCAAAAATAGATTTTTCGCTTCGCTCAAAATCCGTTTTTTGGGCTCAAGCCATGTCGTCCTGATGGAAGTGTACCAGAGCATTACTGTATCTGTGGATTCTCAGAACGTGCCGTACTCCCCGGAGGTAATTTTTCCCCGGTCGACTAGACCTAGAGACCTAAGATGTTACCGTTATACATCTTTTCAACTAACTATAAACTATGTTAGAGCTTCCTGCCCCCTACAGGGAAGTGTCCTACTAGACTCTGGAAAAGTCTCGAAGAGTACATATACCTATGTATGAATACCAGGCAAGCTAATATAGTGGTCTCGCCCTATATTAAGTAAAGCATAGTTTGTAAAGAACCACTGCGTCAATATATATTGACCAGTAATCCGCACAATACTTGTATTGGACAAAGGTTTATATCCGCATAGGAAGAAACTAATAAAACCGCCCTCGTCCCTTTATGGGACGGAGTCCTCCCATTAGGGGACTACATAAACCAATGCAACATAGCTTGCATAACAGAACAATTCTATTAGAATTATCCCATATAAGGTACATAGAATAAATGCTCAATTATACCAATAAATTGACACAGGTGAAAGAGACGCAAGGTTCTCAAGAACAAGTTTATTGACAGACAATAAATAGACAGGTTAACAACAATTATATATATATATATATATATAAAAAGAGGATAACCCAAAACTTTAAGCATAAGTATGATAGTAAACAGAACTTGTTTATCTGAAAGAAAAAACATTAAATGCCACTTTTTTAAGATACCGAGGTATCACGTCATAAAAGTCTGTATTACAAATCAATCACATTAGCGTTAGAGACGCTCGGCACACATGTCTGTACTTATGCTAGGTTCACCTTTGAAAAAGGAACAGTCTATGTGGGCACTCGGTGCCCTCATTTAGTTTGTAGTACAGTATGTACCTACACACTCACCCTGGACTTAATCGTCCCAATTAAGACCACTGTTCCTCGCAGAGTTAAACAGTAGGGTTAACTACACGACCCACTGCTACCACAGATCTCTTTAGTTCCACTACTTGCTTCGCATAGTGGCGAAAGAACACTCTGGAAGACTTCCAGCCCGTGTATGAACGGAGATGCTCAAAATCCATACAATTAAAGAAATTTAGGGATGAGGCAACTTTCCTCGGATCGTGACCTGCGTGTGTACTGTCAGGATCCGCTCTGCGAATAAAATATGTGATTTTCGCTCTGAGTTGATTCAGAGATAAATTTGAGCCTGATGTTTCTCCCCTGAATAGTTGACCACCCTTGAAGTCTGAAGTTCTACGAAGATAGACCTTTAGGCATTCTACTGGACATAGAGGTGCCTCTTCTTTCAGAGGGCAGATTCTCCAGGGACCCCACCTGTTGGTGGGTAACTCATTCTTGGCGAGAAACGTAGGATCCGGAAACAGGTTCAGTTCCCCCCCATCCAGGAACTGAACACGACCTGCCTCTCTCGAGAGGGCTACGATCTCACTAACCCTGGCCCCGGACGCGAGTGCAAATAGGAAAATAACTTTTTGTGTCAAATCCTTTAACGCACATTCTTCATTGCTCAACAGGGAGGCGAAATGAAGAACTTTGTCTAAAGACCATGAGATGGGCTTTGGAGGTGCTGAAGGTCTGAGCCTAGAACAGGCTTTCGGAACTTTATTAAAGATCTCGTTACCTAGGTCGATCTGGAAGGCAAATAAAATGGGTCTCATCAAAGCAGATTTACACACTGAAATCGTGTTAGCTGCCAGCCCTTGACCATGGAGGTGGATGAAGAAAGATAAGCAGAAGTCTGTTGAGATCTCCTGCGGATTCTCTGCCTTTACAAAGGCCACCCATTTTCTCCAAGATGACTCATATTGCCTTCTAGTCGATTTGCACTTATATTCCTCTAGGAAGTCTATGCTGGCTTTCGAAATCCCGAAACGCTTTCTCACCGCAAGGGCGAGAAAATCATGAGCTGCAGGGTCCGGGTTTTCTGTAATGAAGCGCAGACAGTCGACTTCTGGACTCGCTGGGTCAGAACTGGATGTGGTAGCGGCACAAACTTCAGCTGTAGTTCCAACGCCAAGGGGAACCACATGCTGTTCGGCCACTTGTGGGCCACTATTGCCGCTACCCCCTTGAAGGATCTCAGTTTGTTGAGGACCCTCAACAGAAGGTTGTGAGGGAGGAACAGATAAATCCTGGACCATCTGTTCCAGTCGAGGGACATCGCGTCCACTGCTTCCGCTAAGGGGTCCTCGTACGGGGACACGTACAGGGGCAACTCCTTGTTGTCTTTCGTCGCAAAGAAGTCTATCTGCAGTTCTGGGACTTGATTCAGAATGAAGGAGAATGATCCTGCGTCTAAGGACCATTCCGACTCTATCGGTGTGAACCTGGATAGAGCGTCCGCTGTCACGTTGCGGACTCCTTGAAGGTGAACTGCCGACAGGTACCACTTCTTCTTTTCCGCCAATAGGAAAATGGCCAACATCACCTGGTTGAGAGGTGGTGACCTCGACCCTTGTCGATTCAAGCATCTCACAACCACCTCGCTGTCCATCACCAATTTTATGTGGATCGAGTGAAGCGGGGAGACTTTCTTTAAGGTAAGGAGCACTGCCATAGCTTCTAGAAAGTTTATGTGAAAGGTCCTGAATAGCTTGGACCAAGTCCCCTGGACTTTTTTCCAATGAGAGTGACCTCTCCATCCCTCCTTTGAGGCGTCTGAGTGAATCGTCATCGACGGGGGAGGTGGCTGAAGAAGAACCGACTTCTTTAGATGTCTGGCTTGGGACCAAGGCCTGAGAAGAGTACGTAGCCGAGGCGGCACTGGTCTTCTCAGATCTCTTCGCGCGTTTGATGCATACCTTCTCCAAACTCCGGTTGCATTCTTTAGCTGTGCTCTCAGCACAGGGTCTGTCACCGAAGCAAACTGGAGAGAGCCCAGTACCCTCTCCTGTTCGCGTCTTGATATCCTTTCGGAATCTAGAAGTCTCTTGACAGAGCCCGCTATCTCCGTCCTTTTCTTCGTCGGGATGGAGAAACAGTGTGACAAAAGGTCCCAGTGGATTCCCAGCCACTGGAACTTTTGGGATGGAGAAAGTCGAGACTTTTTTCTGTTGATCTTGAAGCCTAGGTACTCTAGGAACTGTATCACCTGACTGGAAGCTTGCAAGCATTCGGTCTCGGATGCTGCCCACACCAGCCAGTCGTCCAGGTAGGCTACTACCTGAATTCCCTTTAGGCGTAATTGTTTGAGAGCTGCGCTCGCAAGCTTCGTGAAAATCCTTGGGGCTATGTTTAGCCCGAATGGCATGGCTCTGAAGGCGTATAGTCTCCGTTGTAGCCTGAACCCTAGGTAGGGGGAGAGTCGATGGTTGATTGGAATGTGCCAATAGGTGTCTGGCAAGTCTATAGAGACTGAGTATGCCCTCTTGGGCAGTAAGGTCCTTATGTGTTGCAGTGTTAGCATTTTGAATTTGCAATTCACTATGAACTTGTTGAGTGGCGACAAGTCCAGAATGACTCTGAGCTTTTCCGAGTCTTTCTTGGGAACACAAAACAGCCTCCCTTGGAATTTGATGGACTTCACCTTTCGGATCACCTTTTTCTCCAACAGTTCTTGAACGTACTCCTCCAGAACGGGGGTGGAGTGTTGGAAAAACCGAAGGCACGGGGGTGGAGTGCTGTACCAGCTCCAGCCTAGTCCATTCTTGAGTAGGCTTTGGGCCCAGGGATCGAAGGTCCAACGATCCCAAAATTTCAGAAGTCTCCCTCCTACCGGTATCATTTCACTTGGACTGCCGTCCTGAGGTCTTGCCTCCCTGACCACGACCACCTCTGAATCCCCTTCCCCTTGAGGGGCGCCTAGACGAGCCTCTGGCTGCTCCTCTAGGCTTTGCTCGAAAGGAAGAAGACTGTCCTTCGAACGTTGGGGTGAATGCCGTGGACTGACCTGGCACAGCCTGGGGTACCCACTGAAAAGTGGTCGGGGTTTGTGCCACCATCTGGGGCACTGGAGGCAATGGCAATTGCAGTTGCTGTTGCTGTCTAGAGGGCTTGGCTGGCCGAGACGGTAGCCTAGTCCTCATATTCTTCCTCTTTGGTTGAGGAACCTCATACGGGGAAGACTTTCTTTTGATAGCCAGCCCCCACTTCTGGAGAAGGTTTCTATTCTCCACGGCGGCCTTATCAACAACTTCTTTGACCACATCGGTAGGGAAAAGGTCTTTTCCCCAAATGTTGGAGGAGATTAACTTCCTTGGCTCGTGCCTCACCGTAGCCCCGGTGAACACGAACTCCCTACAAGCTCTCCTTGCCTTGACGAAGCTATAAAGGTCCTTCGTCACTGTGGCTAGGTGAGTCTTAGCCACCACCATGAACATTTCATGGACCTTGGGGTCACTTGCCATCGTCTCAAGAGTAGTCTGATGAGACATTGAGGCAGCCAGTCTTTCTTTTGTCTCGAACTCTCTTCGTAAAAGAGAGTCGGACAGCTTGGGGAGGTCCTCGCCGAATTGCCGTCCGGCAATATCAGCCTCCAACTTTCCCTCTGAGAACGTCAGATGGACATCCTTCCAGTCTTTGTGGTCCATAGGCAGGGCCAGCGACAAGGGTTTACACTCCTCCAGGGAGGGGCAAGGCTTGCCGGCCTCGACTGCCTTTAGGACGGCCGCAAAACCTTTCTGTAAAAAGGGGAAGGCTCTAGCAGGAGAGGACACAAAGGAAGGGAGCTTCTTGCTCAATGCAGCTACCTTCGAGTTAGAGAAGCCCTTCTCCTTCATCGAGGATGAAAGTAGGGCTTGAGCCTTAGTGTGGTCCATGATTATGACCTCCTTCGGCTCTGTCTCCTCCCTTGAAGCTGGTTCTTTTCTCAGCCGGACATAGCAGTCCGGATATGATGCCTTGCTGGGCCAGAATTCCACCTCCTCTAGGGGAACTGAACCCAGCTTATCCGAGATGACGATCTTTCCAGTCGTCATCGGCATGTGCTCAGCATACCTCCATGGGTTAGCATCTGAGCATAAGGGAAGGTCTTTCACATTGAGCCTTTTCCGGGGCCCATGTGATTCTGCCAGGGACTGCATCCGCAGTTCCATAGCAGCCGCCTTCTCCTGATTCTCCTTCTGCATTTGTTGGATCATTCCAACAATCGAAGAGAGGGCCTGTCCCAGCTCTACTGGGAGACCGGCCGATGTTGAGGGAATAGGCTCCGGAATCTGAACCGGAGTAGCCGACACCTCGTCGACCTCATCCTCTACGACGTCCGGGGCTTGAACTTCATCCTGACCTTCTGCCAGGAGGTCTTGTTCCAAACGCTCGTCCACGTCAGACATCCTGTCATCTAACTGGATGTCTTGCATCGCTACCGCGACTTCAACGTCCACCTGGACCTGATCTTGGGGGATCTCCTCTTGAGGCTGGGGAATCACTGCATCAGCTGATGCCTTGGGAAAAAGATACGCCCTCATCTTCTCACTTGGAAGATAAGGGCCAGAGGTGTTCTTTTGGAAGCCCCTTACCCAGGTACGAAGCTTCTCCCTTGCTATATCCCTTGATTCCGCCGTCCTAGGGGAATCAAAAGCCTCAGTAATCAGGTTAGTGCATACAGTACATACCTGAGGGTCCCAATACTGGAGATCATCCTTGGAGACAGCGCATGCTGCGTGTCTCCTACAAAACTCATGTCCGCAGAGGTACTTGCTGCGGACGTTGCAGAAAACATTTCCGCACTTCGGAGGGTCCTCCTGTAAAGAGAAGAAATTTCCATGAGTATCAAGTGAACTATGTATCACTGGATATGCATAGTAACATAACAATTCATAAAGGAAAGACACACACTTGTGTTTCCCTCACAACCCATTGTTGCAGCCTTCCAGATAATAAAATCAAATGGTTAATCTCTTCTAGAGTAACCAATGCAAGGTTTCCAGAGGAAACAGGTGAAGCTCACACCTAAGCAATGATTTTAAAATCCTGGGTATTAGACCGGAAAGAACTCACTTTCCTATCTGTAGGGCAACAGCAAAGGGATGTGCAAGAAAACACAATGGTGTTAGAACACACAGTGCTGTACCAAAACCCTTACCATAGTTTTCTTCTTACTGTATATGTTATACTGAAGAATACTAGTACAGTATAGGGGGATACGTGCCGTGCCGGCCGGCACACACCATAACTAGCTTTAAAGTATACTACTTAACAGCTATAAGGCGGCAGCACTCTGGTTCAAATGCATGTGCCGGCCGGCAGCAACTGCCGGCCGGCAACAGCCAATGTCGGCCGGCAATGGCTGCCGGCCGGCAACTACACAAGGTAGTACCCAGCTGCCGGCCACACTCTTGGTGACCGGCAGACAAGGGCTGACATAAGCCGGCCGGCAAAGGTACAAGACCGATGCCAGCCGGCAGCAAAAGAACCAGAGGACTACACCTGCCCGGCTGCCGGCCTCATAGGCCGGCAGCCGGGTCGGGTACAGAACTAGAAGAAAAATAGAATGGATGCCGGGATAAGAGTGTACACAACCTCCAAGCCCGGCAATCCGAAAGAGTGCATATAAGGAAGGGGAGAATCTAATTCAGGCTTCCTGACCAATGCCGTCTGGCTCTACAGGCAGGCATGGATGAGGGACCAAGAGAGGTCCGGGCAGCACTCAAAAATATAAGACCCGCCGGCCGGCAAGAGGCTGAGTCAATTCCACATCCTAACCTATACTAGGTCCAGATGTAGAACGACGTACAGTACTGTAATGGCTAGGCCATTACAGAGAAAGAGGGGGAAGGGACAAGAGGGTCCTACCAACCTTGCTTTAGTGACAGATCACCCGCAGCCAAGAAACTTATCTTAGCCTAAGGGAGATCTAAGGGGGAAAGCCAGCAATACTTGCCAGCTCCCAGAGCACCAAAGCAAGGAAGGTGTTGCTACTCCCAGGGAAAGAAACTTATCCTCCCCCGAGAACAGCAACAAGGACTAGTCTGGTAGATCACAAAAGAAGGAATCATATCCACAGAAACCTTCGGTAGTGACCTAAGGGGGCTAAGCCCCCTTTGTCTCTGTCAGGCCAGCGAGGGAGACTCTGCCCCAAGCCAGACAAACACAGACTCAGACTAAAAAACTCTGTTGTTCTGTCCCTCTTTCAACCATACTACAGGAACAGGAAGGTACAGTAACACCCCAGTATAGTTTTATCGAAAATAAATTTGGAAAAAACCACTTAGGGATAAGCCCAAGGCTTAAACAGAGGGAAAGGGATTGCATATCTTCTCCGAAGAAAAGAAAGCAACCGGGGAGTATGATAAAGTATACTAAGGCTCCATAAGCAACTTAGCCTAGGCACCAAGAGAATCGATTACCTAAATCACCGAAACTCACTCGTATACTATCTTGGAAATATTCCACACAGTCTTAAATGTATAAAAAATAGCCTAAAGCTTCAATAAAATTTTTATTACACTCGGAAAAACCAAAATCATGCATGAAGTACTAGGACCAAACGACTAGGCTACATGGCCTAGCGTAGGCCAGAATGGCGAATACTTCGCCAAAATAATACTAAGCACGAAAGGAAATCCTATGTAATGCTAAATAGCTAAAATTTATTAAAGCAAAACCACCGGGAATGTCGCTCTGACTAACTAAACTTATACCTAGCGAGCGACAGCGTCCAGGACGCCTCCGGTAGGCTACGGCTCTTGTATCAAAGATTAATCCTATTAATCACTCAAAAATTTACCAAGAGCCTACATTTATACATAAAAGACATTATACTCAACTTATCAGAGGCCGACGAAGATGGAGAAGCCATGAAAAGCAGAATAAATCCAAGATTTGCGAGAAACACAGGAAAAAACACCGAGTTGTTAAGCTACGCAAAAAGGAATACAGATGGCGCCAGGCACGCATACGAATCGGAGGATAGGGAAGCCTTGGGAGGGGCTCCCCTTTTTCTTTCCCGAATTCGTTTCTTGCCAATCGCCTCCTACGAGACGAAATCTCTGTCCAGGATGCAGATTGCCATGTGGCGTGTCAAGAATACGTCCTCTGATATGTCGCGATATCCCTTTCACGAGGGATACTCGCTCCAGGAGTTAGAATTCTGGTACCTTAACCCTGGATAGGTACGGTCCTCGGACACCCCTTTAAGGGTATACTCGGACGCGAACGACCCCGACGCCAAAAAAAATTCTTGAAAAATCAGTTTTTGCAGTAACCTCCTTTTTTCTTTTGCCAAAAAAAACTTCAATGAATGCTTAAAACAACTGTAAAGATAAATACTACTCATCTGCAGAAAAACTATTTATTATAAATATTTTAAAAAATTAAGTAGAAAAAAAAAAGACCTGACATAAAAATTCATAAAAAAAAAGTTTATACATATATACACAAATCCTTTTAGGAATTGATTCTTGAATGTTTAGGACACATCTTGATGTATTTTGGATGAAGTCAGACCCATGGAGGTGAAGATCTGAAATGAGAAAAAAAGGGTAACTTTTTTTGGCCAAAAAAAATTGTCCAAATTTCATGAATTTTTTTGGGTACCCAAATGAAATAGGAAGTGGCTAATTTTTTTAGGGAATAAACATATGTTATCCTAAAATAGAAATATGTAAAAAAATCTTCATTATTTTGTAAATTACATTTATATCAGGGGCCATATCTAAAGGTAATTTTTTGAGTACTTGGAAATTTCGTAAAAAAATACATATATTTAATATATAATATGATATTTATGCAGGTAAAAATACACCAAAATATCACAAATTCTATAGGGAACAAGAATATATATAGATAGGGCAGCTTACGCTTCGGATATATCCACAAAATGGCCGCCAACCACACTGACTCAGACTCCCTAATCTGCCACTTGAAATGTAGGAAGGGTATGTCAATTTCAAGGTGTTATTTACTAATCTAATTATTATTGGATATGCATAAAAATTGTATGGTGGGTTGCTGGATAATTGTCGATTATTTTACGACTATAAAATTAAAATTCTGACCCAAAAAATTTTTTTTGAAGGGAAATAAAATCGAAAAAAAAAAATGTAAAACAATATTTTAGCTAAAAAAAATTGATGATATTCAATCAAAAAAAAAGTAAACAAAATTTTCCGACAAATAAACATCTAGAGGAATCATTACTCTGTGATAGTTCCTTAGTACGTAGTAATTTTGAAAGAATTGGGAAAAAACGAAAAAATGGCAATCACCGGAAAATCGAACACATACCTATATATACGCCATATCTGGCTAAAAAAAAGATAGGCATGGGTAGCCAGATCATCTAGAAACACTTTCCAACACTATAAAAATATAAGTTTTGCGACACTACTTGCCAATTCCTTACGGTAACATGACTAAGCAAAAAAATGCAAAACAAATAAAAAGGGGCACTCGTGGAAAAATGGCCATTCTAATATACGGCATTTCAGAAAAAAAAAATTTCAGCCACGTGCTAGGCAAACCATCAAGGCATATTTTCCGACAAATAAACATATAAATGAAATATTACTCTGTGATAGTTCCTTAGTACGTAGTAATTTTGAAAGAAATGGGAAAAAACGAAAAAATGGCAATCACAGGAAAATCGAACACATACTTATATATACGCCATATCTGGCTAAAAAAAAAATAGGCATGGGTAGCCAGATCATCTAGAAACACTTTCCAACACTATAAAAATATAAGTTTTGCGACACTACTTGCCAATTCCTTACGGTAACATGACTAAGCAAAAAAATGCAAAACAAATAAAAAGGGGCACTCGCGGAAAAATGCCCAACATTCTAATATACGGCATCTCAGATAAAAAAAAAAGACATGCACGTGTTAGCCCAACCATCAAGGCACACTTTCTAACACATAAAAATGAAAAAAAAATCAATAATATACGGCAATTCCTTACTACGTAGTAAATTTTTACAAATATTGAAAAAAAAACAGAAATTGGCAACCGCAGTTAAATACCCAATATACCAATAACTACGTCGTATCTGACAAAAACAAAATCACGCATGGGTAGCCAGATCATCTAGACACACTTTCCAACATTAAAAAAGCAAAAGTTTTACGACACTATTTCGCAATATCTTACGGAAAAATGACTTGGCAAAAAAATTAAAAAAAATTAAAAAGGGACACTCGCGGTAAAATGCCCGACATTCTAATATACGACATCTCAGATAAAAAAAAAGACATGCACGTGTTAGCCCAACCATCAAGGCACACTTTCTAACACATAAACATGAAAAAAAAATGAATAATATACGGCAATTCCTTACTACGTAGTAATTTTTACAAATATTGAAAAAAAAACAGAAATTGGTAACCGCAGTTAAATACCCAATATACCAATAACTACGTCGTATCTGACAAAAACAAAGTCATGCATGGGTAGCCAGATCATCTAGACACACTTTCCAACACTAAACAAGCAAAAGTTTTACGACACTATTTGGCAATATCTTACGGAAAAATGACTTGGCAAAAAAATGAAAAAAAATGAAAAAGGGGCACTCGCGGTAAAATGGTCCTCGTGGTGATGAACGACATTTTAACTAAAAAAAAAAACATGCACATGGTAGCCAAACAATCCACCAAGACTTTCCACAACTGATAACCTATACAAGTTGCACCATTCTACGACAATTTCATAATACGTAATAACTTTGATAATTATGCAAACTACCTCAGAAGGGTAAACTCGGACGCGAACGACCCCGACGCGTCTCAGAAATCGGGGAAGGAGTACAGCTACAGCAATGCACATCTGGACACTACTAGAGCGTGTAGGGGAGACACCTCCTGCAGGTCGATCACCCACAAATTCAGTCACAGGGGTGAGTCACGTGAGAAAAACCTGTTTTTTTTTGACGCTCGGGGTCGCAAACGACCCACCGTACCTATCCAGAGTTAAGGTAAATTCTCTGGGAATATCGCCGTAGTTGTAATATACCCTAGGAAGCTACCCTATAGGAACTTCCATCAAGACGACATGGCTTGAGCCCAAAAAATCCTTTGTCACTCATGCTTTCAACTCGTTAGCAGTTCCGAAAGTGCTTTGAAATATTTGTGAGACAGAATTTATGTCTCTGGAATATTTTCAGAGCTAAATGTATGCCTTATACGTGGGGGCAAATCTCATAATTTATAAATGAGATTGGTGATGAACTAAAACTTCCTTAGAAGAGAATATATCGCAGGTTGTTCAAATTTAGGTTCTCACAATATTGTGTGTATAGGATTTTTCAATTAAATCTTCCCCATTTAGAACCCCCGAAACTTTCTTGTCCGTGGATAAATATATTTTATTTTTTTTAGAGAGTTAAGTTACTATCTTCAAAGGATAGTAATAATTAAGAAAATAACAATGTGTGCTCAGTGAAAAGAAAATGACTAAATTATTGAGCATCACCTGAATTCAACTAGAGAGAGAGAGAGAGAGAGAGAGAGAGAGAGAGAGAGAGAGAGAGAGAGAGAGAGAGAGAGAGAGAGAGAGAGAGAGAGAGAGGCTGACTGATTGCTCTCAATGTTTTAATTTCGCCTATGGAAGATTACATCAAGCTTCAAACTGGAAAACGAACACACTAACTCACTAGCTCAAATGGATAGAGAAAGGTGAGGGTAAAACCCTAAAGGTTACTTTTAGCAAAATCCCCTCTTATATTAAAGTGATTTATAAAGATATTCGTGATTTTCTTCGGGTTATATCCTACTTGCATTTAAATCTTTCTCAATAACTATTTATTGAATATTATAATAAATCTAATCGCTGTGATTTTGGTCCCTCCTGTACTCTTGCGGCTTATTATCTCCTGCCAACGAGGTTATAGAATCAAGTCGGTTTATTTATTTGTCTGTGTGGTTGTCTGAGGACAAGATTACGTCAACCTACTCGACAGATTTTGACGAAATTTCCACCTCAGATAGATCTTGGGACACTCTTCATCATCTGAAGTCACCATATGAAAAATGGGGTGTGATATCCGTAGACTTTAAGTAACTATTGCCGTAGATTCATCCACGGCAAGCCTATGAGAAATGAAATGTTTCGTCAGTAGACTTGAGTAAAATTTTAGCAATGTTCATTGGTGGAAGTCAGAAATCTCTGGTTGCGAATGTTACCTGATTATGTTTTCGAGATTATTTCGCATAATATCTAAATTCATTTCATTGCAAGTTTTTAAATTCGTTTCTTCTATTCCCTATAAGTAGACGATGTCTTTGTAATGGAAAATCTAACTTTGTGAGTTTTGTCTTTGATTATGTATGTTTGCTCTCTCTCTCTCTCTCTCTCTCTCTCTCTCTCTCTCTCTCTCTCTCTCTCTCTCTCTCTCTCTCTCTCTCAGAATTATGTTCCAACCAAGGAAAGCAGAGTTATTAACTTTTACTCTCTTAGGTATGTGGCTTTAATGGTTTAAATCAACTCACTATGCTTTTCCATAGGCTACTCTCTCTCTCTCTCTCTCTCTCTCTCTCTCTCTCTCTCTCTCTCTCTCTCTCTCTCTCTCTCTCTCTCTCTCTCTTCTCTCTCTCTCTCTCTCTCTCTCTTATTATAACGTGTGCTATTGAAAGTTGCCGATTCTATATGCCATGAAAAAGGACAAATAACTTGAATTTGGTATAATATAACGGTTATCATCTAATAATATCGGTAATTAAAAGTACCACTTAAATTCATAATGATATCTGTTATGGTTGCAATAAGTAAACACATCCTACCAACTTTACTTGTTTAGAGAATGAAATATGAAGGAAAAGTTTTTAGATTCATTACTTCTATTTCCTGTGAGTAGACGATGTCTTCGGTATGGGAAATCTAACTTTCTTTGGGAGTTCTGTCTTTAATTTTTCTCTCTCTCTCTCTCTCTCTCTCTCTCTCTCTCTCTCTCTCTCTCTCTCTCTCTCTCTCTCTCGAGTTGTATTTGTGTGCCGGTGAAGTGAACACTTGTGCGTCCCTAAAAATATCCTGATTTAACGCGGATAACAAAAAGGCTATCGAGTAAATATAGCTACAAGTTTTCGTGAATAGTCGGTGATTAGTTTGAGGGCAGAAAAGTGAGATAAATCGTCGGCATAGGATAGTTATCTTGTGAATTAATAAAAATCTGATCAAGATGGCATTGTATAACACAGGCAACTCGTGGAGAGATATCGCTGGAGTCAGCAAAGGCAAATTTCATGAGTTGGCGAAACAGGAGCTCGACCGATTGACAACAGATGTCACTAACAACTCCAACCAGTGTGACGGAAAAATATTCGCAGACATATTGAAACAATATGATCCAATAGACTGGAACAAATCTGCGGAAAACATCAGTAAAATAATTGAAGAAATTCCAAAGAAAATCCAAGTGTTAAAGAGACTTATAAAGAAAGTCTACATCAATCAACACATTCCATCAAAGAACAATAACAAGTCCAATATGGTGAATATGCTGATTGATGCATTGGGAAAAAGAATGCCAAAATGGTGTAATACATGTAAGATATGGTATTCCATTAATAATCCTCAACAACTGATTAGAAAATGTAATGCCTATAATGTTCCAACACACCCCACATGTGCTGAAATACAGCAAAAAATAAAAAATAGAGACACAAAGGTATTCTGCTCAACATGCTTAGTCTGGATAGAAAATATAATTAAGTCGAGACTAAAGCTGCAATTAGTTGAAGAAGAAGAAGAAGAAGAAGAAGAAGAAGAAGAAGAAGAAGAAGAGAAAAATGAACAGGATATGTGTAAGGATGCAGAGGAAATCATTGATATAACTTATGATGCCATCCAACAACATACTTATGAAGAAATAAATTATCAGATGGAAACAAATAATAGACCCAAGAGACTCTACCCCGGACCTACATACTTTTAGGGAAGAGCAAGAACAAGAAAAAAAAGAAAAGAAAGATATAGTCTGTAATAGGCTGAAAAGAGGGAATTGCAAATTTGGCGAAAGATGCTACTACAAGCATCCAAAGATATGCCATAATTATGAAATATATGGTAAATGTGCGTATTTAGACGGATATGGAGACGAATGCAGAGATCTCCATCCAAAAATATGCAAAACCCTAAAAGAAGGAAAAGGATGCAGTTTCAACAAAAAATGTCGATATATGCATCCTGCAACTATGAATGACATTAAGAAAACTCAGCAAACTGAAAAGAAAAACAAAAATGAAACAAAAAAAGAAACAAAAAAGCAGGCCGCGTATATACCGCACTATGCACCAAAAAAGGCCTTTCAACCTAAATCTCCACAAATAGAGCCCAACTACAAAGAATGCATATATAATGCCAGGGGTTGGTGCAGATATGGGGATAATTGCAGGTTTACACACAAAAATAAGTATGAAGGCGAAAGAACAAATATTATGGAAAAGTTGGATTTTTTAATGGCAGAATTCCGAGAAATGAAGAAAAGAACATCATATCAGAACAGGAAGGAAGCATGGGAGAATCCATATTATTACCAATATTAAATAATGGAAATGAAACACAAACCATAATAGTGATGAATGCACAGGGTTTAGTAACGAGTAACTCTAAAAGGAAAATAGAGTTCCTAGAAGAACTAACCCAAATTGAAAAAATAGATATATTAAATATAAGTGAAACATGGTATTCCCAAGAGACTGGCAGTGATGACCAGATAAAGGGTTTCCAAACTTATAGATCAGACAGAAAAAAATAGGAATCAAGGGGGAACCGCAATATATGGAAGAGACATAAATCAAGGAAAAGTCTGTGAAAAATACAGCAACACAGAATGTGAATTGATTGTGGTAGAATTTGAATTTGAAAAACTAGTGAATATTGTAGTTTACAGACCCCCAAATACTAAGGAGTTTGACATAATAATAGAAAAAATAGATGATATATGTAGAAACCATAAAGACTGGAATATACTCCTATCCGGAGATTTTAACTTTCCTTTCGTGGATTGGAAAGAACGGATAGAAGAAAGTGGTTGTATGTATACATATAAAAAAGAGAGTAATAGTAGCGCAGAAGATAAGAGGCAATTTGAAAAGCTTCAAGATATGCTATTAGAACATAATATGCAACAAATAAACCACATTCCAACAAGAAAGGAAAATGTCCTAGATCTAGTATTTGTGAATGAGGTGAATTATGTTAAAGAAATAATAGTGTATAACACGGGAATTTCAGACCACAATGTCATAGAATTGATAGTTCATTCCAAAGCAAGTGATCACAGAATTAATAAAAGCACAAAACTTTGGGAAGGATATGGAAAATATAACTTTTACAGTAAGAATATAAAATGGTCAGAAATAAATGAAGAACTGAATAAAGAATGGAAAAATGTATTTATAAGTGATAATATACAGGTAAATACGGACATACTGTACAAAATACTGGAGAAAATTGTTGAAAAATATGTACCGAAAAAAAACAATAAACAAAAGACGTGCATACCAAGAGACAGAAGGATCTTATTTCAGAAAATTAGAAAGTGGAAGAAAAATCTTGCAAAAGAAAAAAATGTGTGGAAAATGAGGGAAATAAAATGTAAGATAGAAAATGCAGAACAAAAGATTATACAGTCGAAAGAAAATGAAAAAAGGGACTTAGAAGAAAGAACACTTCAAAATATAAAAAGAAACCCCAAAGTACTTTACTCCTATGCAAAAAAGATGAATAAAAGGAGAATAGAAATAGACCCTCTAAGAATTGAAGGACGGCTAACGAATGAAAAAAAGGAAATATGCAACATATTAGCAGAAAAATATAAGAGTGAGTTCACGCCAAGAATTGCGAATGAGAATAATGAAACAGAAATGAGAGAAGAAAATGTCGAATATCTAACGGATATAGATATTAATGAAGCAGATATTGTCACGGCTATAAACGAAATTAAAAATGGATCGGCAGCCGGACCAGATGGAGTTCCAGCGATTTTGTTAAAAAAACTGCAAACACTATCGCGAAGCCGCTTGCAATACTGCTAAGACAGAGTGTAGATATGAGCGAGATATATGTTAAACATAAATTAGCTTATATAACCCCTATCTTCAAAAGTGGATCAAGACTAGAGGCAAGCAATTATAGACCTGTTAGTCTAACATCACATATTATGAAAGTGTATGAGAGGGTAATAAAAAAGAAAATAATGAACCATTTGGTCAAAAATAATTTGTTTAATATGGGTCAACACGGTTTCGTACCTTGAAAAAGTACACAGACCCAACTGATAGCACACTATGAAAACATATACAATAATATGATAAATGAAAAAGACACAGATGTGATCTATCTAGATTTTGCAAAAGCCTTTGACAAGGTAGACCATAACATATTGGAGAAAAAAATGAGAAAGCATAATATTGTGGGAAAGATAGGAAAATGGGTAAAAGAATTCCTGCAAAACAGAAAACAGATAGTGGTTGCAAATGACGAGAAATCAGATGAAGCCCAGGTAATATCTGGTGTGCCCCAAGGTACGGTATTAGCTGCACTGCTATTTGTTATTATGATCTCAGACATAGACTGTGATGTTGAAAACTCCGTAGTGAGAAGTTTCGCCGATGACACAAGAATAAGTACAGAAATTGCTTGTGATGAAGATAGGAACTCACTACAAAGAGATCTAAACAAAATATATGAATGGGCGGAGATAAATAGGATGGTATTTAACTCCGATAAATTCGAATCAATAAATTATGGAAACAGAGAAGGAATGGTGTATGCATACAAGGGACCTAATAATGAGACAATCACAAACAAGGAAGCAATTAAAGACCTTGGTGTAATTTTAAATAGGAATATGTTATGCAACGACCAAATAGCAACACTGTTGGCTAAATGTAAAGCAAAAATGGGAATGTTATTCAGACACTTTAAAACAAGAAAAGCTAAACACATGATTATGCTTTATAAAACTTATGTGCGTAGTACACTCGAGTACTGCAATGTGATATGGTACCCACACTACCAAAAGGATATTGCGCAAATAGAGAGTGTACAAAGGTCCTATACTGCTAGAATAGAAGAAGTTAAGGACCTTGACTACTGGGAAAGACTGCAATTTTTAAAACTATACAGTCTAGAAAGGAGAAGAGAACGCTACATGATAATACAAGCATGGAAGCAAATAGAAGGAATTGCTGAAAACATCATGGAGCTTAAAATATCAGAAAGAGCAAGCCGAGGTAGATTAATAGTGCCAAAAAGCATTCCAGGTAAACTGAGAAAGGCGCACAGGACATTAATCCACTACGCACCAGCATCGATAATGCAGCGACTATTTAATGTGCTGCCAGCTCATCTAAGAAACATATCAGGAGTGAGCGTAGATGTGTTTAAGAATCAGCTCGATAAATACCTAAGATGCATCCCAGACCATCCAAGACTGGAAGATGCAAAATACACCGGAAGATGCATTAGCAACTCTCTGGTGGATATACGAGGTGCCTCACACTGAGGGACCTGGGGGAACCCAAACAAAAAATAAGGCAATAAGGTAAGGCTCTCTCTCTCATTATAACGTGTGCTATTGAAAGTTGCCGATTCTATATGCTATGAAAAATGACAAATAACTTGAATTTGGTATAATATAACGGTTATCATCTAATAATATCGGTAATTAAAAGTACCACTTAAATTCATAATGATATCTGTTATGGTTGCAATAAGTAAACACATCCTACCAACTCTACTTGTTTAG
>NC_090725.1:309489988-309502488 GCF_036898095.1 Palaemon carinicauda | reverse complement strand
TAATAATAATAATATTAATAATAATAATAATTATAATGATAATAATAATATACGTGTGTGTGTATATATGTATACACACACACACACACACACATATATATATATATATATATATAAATATATATATGTATATATATTTATATATATATGAATATATATATATATATGAAAATATACAGCATATATATATATATATATATATATTTATATATGTATATATACACCTATACACACACACACACACATATATATATATATATATCTAAATATGCAGATATATATACCTATGTATACATATATATATATATATATATATATGTATGTATATATATTTACATATACATATATATACATATATATACATACAAATACACACACACACACACACACATATATATATATATATATATACATATATATATATATATATATATATATTTATTTATTTATATACATATTTACATATAATTTTAAAATTTTCTGATGTTATTTCCAATAAATGATTCAGCATTTTTGACGTTATATACAGCATTTTAAAACAACACTTTTCTTATTTCCTGTTAATCCTACCATCAAGGTTAGAACTGAATTTATTACTGTGCTGCTCAATTCAATGAACATCTTAACAACAAGTGTTTCAGTCAATAAATTATGGCTATCAAAGTAACTTTACGCCTAGGAGATTGATTAACCACATGTTTATCACGGACTCTGTACCTGTATATAATCTTCTCTTTTGTCAAGAAAAAGGATCAGTAATCCTCCAGTCCACTGTTTAACTGCTAGTTCTCGTATTGGCTTTAAACAACTCTTCTAGGAGAAGGACACTCTAATACAAAACCATTGTTTTCTAGTCATGGGTAGTGCCATAGCCTTTGTACCATGGTTTTCCACTGTCTCGGGTTACAGTTTTCTTCCTTGAGGGTACACTCGGGCAAACTATTATTATTATTATTATTATTATTATTATTATTATTATTAAATAATAAGCTACAACCCTAGTTGGAAAAGCAGAATGCTAAAATCCCAGGGGCCCCAACAGGGAAAATAGCCCAGTGAGGAAAAGAAACAAGGAAGAATAAAATGTTTTAAGCACAGTGACAACATTAAAATAAGTATTTCCTATATAAACTGAATTTTTTTTTAAAAAAACAACAGGAAGAGAAATTAGATAGAATAGTGTGCCCGAGTGTACCCCCAGGCAAGAGAACTCTAACCCAAGAGACAGTGGAAGACCATGGTACAGAGGCTATGGCACTATCCAAGACTAGAGAACAATTGTTTGATTTTGGAGTGCCCTTCTCTTAGAAGAGCTGCTTACCATGGCTAAAGAGTCTCTTAGACCCCTTACCAAGAGGAAAGTAGCGACTGAACAATTACAGTGCACTAGTTAACCACTTGGGTGAAGAAGAATTGTTTGGTAATCTCTGTGTTGTCAGGTGTATGAGGACAGAGGAGAATCTGTAAAGAATAGGCCAGACTATTCAGTATATGTGTAGGCAAAGGGAAAGTGAACCGTAACCAGAGAGAAGGATCCAATATAGTACTGTCTGGCCAGTTAAAAGACCATATAATACTATAGTGGTAGTATCTCAACGGGTGGCTGGTACCCTTTTCTATATTGTTTCTCTTTCTCTTTTTTTAAGTTTTTATAGGTCATGTATGAAATTTCTCATATAATGTTGTTACTGTTCGTAAGATATTTTATTTAGTTTGTTCATTACTTCTCTTGTATTTTGTTTATTTCCTTGTTTCCTTTCTCTACTGAGGTATTTTCCTTGTTGGAGCCAATGGGCTTAGAGAGTCCTGCTTTTCTAGCTAGGGTTGCAGCTTGCCTTGAAATATTGAAAATGACAATATTTGTGTTAAACTGTATTGCATTCGTCTGTTTTCCAAGCATTAGCTTAGTCATTTAGACGTGTATGTTAGAAGTATCTATTATTAAATTCGCCAACGAAGTTTGAAGGATGAGATTTTTTAATCTTAGAGTTATGGAACTTGCAAGGATTAACCGTTATGTAAGAATCTGGAAAGGATTGCATTTTTGAAGGTTAAGGTTAAAGCTCAATGTCACGGTCAAGCAAAATGTCCCATTCAAGTAATCAGCCATAAACTTTTTACATATTTGAGTGCATGAAAATCCATGTCAATTGATACATGTTAAGGTCAAAGGTCAAGTTCAAGGTCAAGCAAAAGTTTTAGAAATAAATAAGCTGGAAATGATTGAATTTTGAAAGATCAAGATCACAGGCCATGGTCACGGTCAAGTAAAATGTCCAATTCACGTAATCAGCCATAAACGTGATTCATATATGAGTGTATGAAAATGCACGCCAATTAATACATGTTAGGTCAAAGGTCAAGGTCAAGAAGTAAGCTGCCGCGGCGGAGGTCTGCGCTCTACTAAGTGCCCCTTTAGTTTGTCGTGCTCTCCACGTTGCAATATAGCGCGGAAGGACTCTATAAAGTTTGGATTCAAGAAGGAAAGTCTTTGCCCAAAGGATTGAAAAGTTTGTTCTGATTAAGATAACTTTCTTAACAATTCCTAATGTTATATTTGTTCTCGAACTTACATTAAGACACTGAATCATTAGCATTGTAGTTTTATTTGGGAGAAGTGGCTAATATTTGCACTATTATTTATTTTGGTTATTTTTACTCAACATAATATTTTTTGTTAAAACTAGTTTTTCTGATTAACGGCTGGAAGATTATGGAATATTCTCACAACTTTTTTACCTATGTAAAGAACCACTTTTAAATCCACCCATTATTATTATCACACTTATTATCATTGTTGTGTCCTGTACCAACCGTGTGTCACAGGATCGTACAGAGTAACGACATTTCATTTTGTGTATATATTATGCTTGTATCTTCGCTCTTCCATCGCACTAAAAAGAACCTGAATAAACATGCCTGTTTTTCTCACTGGTAACGGTGTAGGTTTTGAACATGAAATTTCCTGTTGCATTGAGCTTTTGTATATAAAGGAGAGTGTTCTATGATAAACTCCCTCAGTTGCCTTCATCCTGTCTTTGAATCACAACCTTCTCTCGGCCCGTCACAGTTCGCTGTCGTTTTCATTGCTATTTATGCAATTCAAATCATTTATGCATTTAATCTATATAACTAACATGTTTGATGATAAACTTTTCTGGCATAAATCTCGGAACCTAGATCTTGAAGACCTTGTTTAACCTTCTCCATCTCTATATGCACAGTAGGAATCTCAATCATTTTTTTTTCTCTATTTCCCAAGTTCCAAGATTACGTCTCCGTTTGTAACTCTCTCTCTCTCTCTCTCTCTCTCTCTCTCTCTCTCTCTCTCTCTCTCCCTCCCTACGAAATCAAACTAGATTTTATCTTGTATTCCATATGAATTTCTTTGTATAACCTTTAATATACAGATGTGAGCAATATTATTTTTGATATGTACTTAAATGTGTGTTTAAACTTTATTTTGTAATCTTTGGGCACAACTTAATCACTATATAGATGTAAACAGTATTACTGGTATCATGTACTCGAATGTCTTATTGTTTGGGGTGTTTTTTTAAACCACAATCATGCTATAACTAGATATCATTTCAGTGTGCATTTTATGTTTCCCTAAACATTGGAGAACAAATTTGGTGGCGAATCATGATACTTTATTTATGTTTATTTCTTGTCATATGGCCCTTAAGGATTTGCGAACTTTTTCTTTCTTTTTACTTAGAAGGAGAATTAAAATGTTCTTAAATTTATTACTTAGAAGGAGAATTGAAATGTTCGTAAATTCATTTAATTAAATACTGCATTAGAAGGCTGATAACGCTTGCAAAATACACTTAAGAAATTAAGAATGTGGGATATAGTCAAGGGATTGAGTGAAAACGGAAGAGGGGTGGGTAAAATAAAATAATTAGGAAATCTTTAAGTAGATGAAGAGAAATATAAGAGAAAGTAATAAGAAGGGGGAAGTATCTTAAAAAGGATGACAAAAGTGCACTTTATAGAAAAAGAAATAGATTGGAATAAATGGGAAAATACCGAAAGCTATGGAATCAACTGAATAATAGGAAGTATATCAATAGGGGATCTCAGAAATCTCTCTCTCTCTCTCTCTCTCTCTCTCTCTCTCTCTCTCTCTCTCTCTTATGCAAATTATACTGTATACTGATATTTCTTAGAGATCTGTATAAAACTACACTCTCTTTTCCCTCACAGCACATCATCCTTCCATGGCTAAATAAGAAAAACCTAAAATTGGGAAGACATTTCAATCAAGGTAGCATCAAGATAGGAAGTGTCAAGGAAGTGCTTAGCGAGATAAATCAGCTGTGGACGTTGCAGGAGTTTCTAAGAAAAATAGCCTTTTTTTTATTAAGACTTTACAGACTCTTCCAGATATTTTTTTGAAGACTTAGTTGTCCTTACACCCTTGGTTAGAAGATGATTTAATGTCTTCATCAGCACCTTGGCCTTTTCGGTTGTTTTCCAATTACTCACTCTTTTTATCAGTTGAGAGAGAGAGAGAGAGAGAGAGAGAGAGAGAGAGAGAGAGAGAGAGAGAGAAGATATTTTTGTGGGTAAAGGACACAGATAGAGAGGGTTTGTTTTCAACTGAAAAAGAATACTTTTGCAAATGATTTTTTACTGTGTTCGAACGATTAAGAAATTTTGCACAATTATTGATGATTGGTCTTCTCAATCTCAATGTTTAAAGAAATCTTTGCACAATTATTGACGATCTTCTCACTCTCAAGATTTAAAGAAATCTTTGCACAATTATTGACGATCTTTTCACTCTCAAGATGTAAAGAAATCTTTGCACAATTATTGACGATCTTCTCACTCTCAAGATGTAAAGAAATCTTTGCACAATTATTGACGATCTTCTCACTATCAAGATTTAAAGATATCTTTGCACAATTATTGACGATCCTCTCGCTCTTAAGATTTATAGATTTCTTTGCACAATTATTGACAATCTTCTCACTCTCAAGATTTAAAGAAATCTTTGCACAATTATTGACGATCTTCTCACTCTCAAGATATAAAGAAATCTTTGCACAATTATTGACGATCTTCTCACTCTCAAGATGTAAAGAAATCTTTGCACAATTATTGACGATCTTCTCACTCTCAAGATTTAAAGAAATCTTTGCACAATTATTGACGATCTTCTCACTCTCAAGATTTAAAGAAATCTTTGCACAATTATTGACGATCTTCTCACTCTCAAGATGTAAAGAAATCTTTGCACAATTATTGACGATCTTCTCACTATCAAGATTTAAAGATATCTTTGCACAATTATTGACGATCCTCTCGCTCTTAAGATTTATAGATTTCTTTGCACAATTATTGACAATCTTCTCACTCTCAAGATTTAAAGAAATCTTTGCACCATTATTGACGATCTTCTCACTATCAAGATTTAAAGAAATCTTTGCACAATTATTGACAATCTTCTCACTCTCAAGATTTAAAGAAATCTTTGCACCATTATTGACGATCTTCTCACTCTCAAGATTTAAAGAAATCTTTGCACCATTATTGACGATCTTCTCACTATCAAGATTTAAAGAAATCTTTGCACAATTATTGACAATCTTCTCATTCTGAAGATTTAAAGATATCTTTGCACAATTATTGACGATCCTCTCGCTCTTAAGATTTATAGATTTCTTTGCACAATTATTGACAATCTTCTCACTCTCAAGATTTAAAGAAATCTTTGCACCATTATTGACGATCTTCTCACTATCAAGATTTAAAGAAATCTTTGCACAATTATTGACAATCTTCTCATTCTGAAGATTTAAAGATATCTTTGCACAATTATTGACGATCCTCTCGCTCTTAAGATTTATAGATTTCTTTGCACAATTATTGACAATCTTCTCACTCTGAAGATTTAAAGATATCTTTGCAAAATTATTGACGATCTTCTCACTCTCAAGATGTAAAGAAATTTCAGCCAAGGACAACCGCAGGAATAATAGACCTTCTAGATATATACATGATTGAATAGATGTTTCCCTCACTACAGAAAAACTACTTGCTTCTTCTTCTTCTTCTTCTTCTTCTTTGCCTGCATCTTTTCCCACTTTTATGTGGGGTCGATGTTTCTGGCCAGCGTTCTCCATCTACCTCCGTCCCACACTTGATTACCGGTTAATCTTTTTCCTCAAAGGTCATCCTTGATACAGTCCATCCACTTTCGCTTTGGTCTCCCTCTCCATAAAGCTTTTTTTTCTTGATTTTAGTCGCCGTCTTGATACTTGATGTCCGTGAAGTGGCTGGTTTGGATCATTCATCTGTTTGACCAGTGTAAAACTGAATCTTAACAATTAGATACATCTTTGTGTTCTTTATGTCTCCTTATTTATTCCTCATATCATATCATAGGATACTAGACGGGCACTCATTAGAAGGCAGACCTCCGCCGCGGCAGCTCATTTCTTGACCCTTTGCTTGATCGTGACCTTAACCTTTAACCTTGTCCTTCAAAAATTTAATAATTTTAAGCTTTTTGCAAAACGATTAATCACTGCAAGTTTCATTACTCTACCTTGAAAATTGTAGCCAGGAAGCTGTTCACAAACCAACACATACACACACAAACAGGGGATAAAACATAACCTCCTTCTAACTTCATTGGGAAAGGTAAAAAAGAATCTTTCGATTATCATAATTATAGTCATTATCATTATTATAATTATAATATTATGAATAATAATAATAATAATAATAACAATAATAATAATAATAATAATAATAATAATAATAATAATCATATATTTTGTACCCTGTCAGATGTCCCCTCTGTGAAGAACCAATCTTCACGCTTTGTGATGAATTATCTCCCCTTCGGTTTGTTAACTACGACAGTCTTCCAGGATTTGACAAATAGATAAGACAAAAAGAAAAAAGGAAAAAAGAAATAATAATAAATTTGACATAGATATTCGGTTGACAAATGCGTTTTCTTCCTGAATCGCCTCTCGTCGCATAATTCAATAGTTCTTGCTTCGGTATTAAATGCCGTTCGTGGGTGATATTTACTTATATATATATATAGCACTTAACAATTACATTAGTTATGATGTTAAAATTGGCACGTTACATTTATGAAGAGGTTGTTGATTATAAGTTTAAGAAATGTCAATACGCTTGTTTGTTTCTTTTAAAAGAAATTTCCCAGGATATCCAGACTACCACTAGGAGCATCTCCAATCAATACTTCCCTAGTTGGAGTACTCAAGCGAAGAGGACCACCAAACAAACTGAAAACCAAGTGAAACAGTCTGCACAAAAAGGAACACTTCCTTGATAACATGATTACGGGCAGCAGGTTATCCTGATTTAAAAAAGACTCTTATGTTTCTTGTGTTGTGCTATTCCTGGTACGTGATCAACTAATCTAACATTTAAAGAATCATTATGACTAATAGTGCAAAATGAAGTTTGTATAAATGTAAATATTCTATTTGTTATGTTCATAAGTTTTATTTTTTCTAACTAACTAAGATTATATATTATTTATAGGGTTGTGTGTTAGTAAATGTATTGATGGTCAACATTGGTGTTTCCTTCATTCATCCGTCTTCATGCAACACTTGGTAGCAGAGCATTACGTTATCCACGGAAACATCACAGCCCAGGAGGGCCCAGCAGATTGCAGCACAACCCTGAAATCATCGAGTCACAAATACCAGGTCTGTCAACATTCCTCTTCTTTAGTTTCGTGCCAGTTAGGTGTGCAATGAATCTTGTTAGCATTTTGACAGTAAATACGTAGACAATTTTCAGAGTACGAACTATTTGATAGTTGGTCTTTGCTTGAAGGCAAGAGATATATAGAACTATTTTACTTGAAGGCAAAAGATATATAGCATAATGAGTGAGGAAGACGTCAGTGATAGGGATATTCCTGAAAATCCAATGCCAAGGAGTATAGGGCGAAATATGAGCTGTGAATATTCTTCACCATACAAGGATATGAGGAAGTTCAAGGGTACACGAAGGGAAGTGGGATGTGACTTAGAAGAATGGGTGGATAGATTGGATGGGGATATTGAAAATATTCATGATATGTTTGAATTCATGTATGACGAGCATCAGGTATTAGCTAATGAACTAGATGATGTCAGGAAAAAGGGGTTGCAAAAGAAAGAAGTAAGAGATTATCAGTATACATTAAACAGAATCAGAGATGAATATAATGAAAAATTTGAAATAATGGAGGCCAAGCTCACATCATATTACAAACATGAAATAGAGGTTCAGTTAAACAAGGTAATGAGTAGATGTGAGGAAAAATGTAAACTTTTTGAGAACGAGTGGAAGATACGAGTACAAGTACTCGAAAGTAAAATCTCGGAAATGGACAGGAAAATATTCGTATCAAATTTGATGAATGGTAAATCAAATAATGTTATCTGTGAAGAGGGAAGAAAAAATGAAAGCACTCAAATTCAATTCACACGACCTGCACCACAGCTAGAAATATTTTCAGGTAAAGATAGCACTAGAAGAGAAATAAAGAGGTGGCTGGAACAAGTAGACTACTGTGCAAGTCAGCTGAGTTTTAATGAAACAGAAAAAATATTATTTGCTTGTCAAAGTTTAAGAGATCCTGCATTAACTCGTATTAAGGCTGCGAAGCCTGAAACCATGAAGGAATTAGGAAATATATTGATGAATACTTATGGAAAACGCTTGGATGAATTTGATAAAAGGAGAGAATTGTGGAGTGCAAGACAAGGCGAGAACGAAAGTGTGTGGGAATTTGTTGATAGAATTCATGAATTAGACGAGGATGTGCAAGAGAGCTGTCAAAGGGAGGCCGCAGAGAGAGAGAGAACAAAGTGCACAGTTTTCGTGAAGGGGATGAGAAACAAGCATCTAGCCGCAGAGTTAAGGCAAAAATTGTGTGATAAAACATTGATCATCCTCGAAGAGGCTGGAAAGTTTGTTAATGATAGATTGAAAGATTTTGATTCAAGGGAAGAAGAACAGCGAAGTTTTGAAAGGAGGGAAGTTCTCTATTGTTGGTTCTGTAAAAGGCAAGGTCACATAGCTCGAAACTGTAACGCTGACAGAATAATTAATAAACCTTCAAATAATAAAATGAACGGAGTTGAAAATGGCTGAGAAGTTCAAGATGTATCTGATTGGAAGTAGGTGCACTGTTTTTACAGATAATGGGCCTCTAAGTAACTTGAGTTCAGCTAAGCTAGATCACACTGAACAGAAATGGGTGGCGGATTTAGCAGTGTTTGATTTTAAAATAAAGTTTAAGCCAGGAAAGGAAAACTCTAATGCTGATGCGCTCTCGAGGCAGGTTAGGGACGCAGAAGAGCCTGATGGTGATGATATCTGGATTGAACCTTATGTAACAAGTGACTCCGTCAGAGTCATCATGTCACAGGACATATTAGACTGGGAGGATGTAGAGACCAAGCAAAAGACATGTCCTATTTTAACAGTTGTTAGAAAATGGATTTATGGTGAACCGGCGGAAACAGAGATTCTTAAATTACAACCTGAATTAATCACATGGAAGAGAGAATTAGAAAATTTACAGATAAAAAAAGAAATAATTTATAAAGTAGATACCAACGAATTCCAAAGATCAAAATGGAGGTTAGCAGTTCCATTAAGCCTTCGGAAAAAGTGTTTGTGGGAACTCCATGATAAATTTGGTCACCAGGGAATAGATAGAACAGAGAAAGTTTTAACTGAGAGGGTTTATTGGCCAAATGTTAGGGGTTTTGTAAGGGAATATATTCAAAATTGCTTAGTATGTTTGACCACAAAGGAGGAGATGCCGGGGGTTAAAACAACTCCAGTTCACATTGAAACCAGTAGACCATTTGAACTTATCGCTATGGACTTCTGTTCTGTTGAGAAATCTTCAACGGGTAAAGAGCACATTCTTGTTTTAACGGATATGTTTAGCAAATTTTTATGGGCGTTCCCTACTAAAGACCAAAAAGCTACCACTGTGGCCCGAATTTTGGTCAACGAGGTATTTTATAAATTTGGAATTCCGGAAAGACTACATTCTGACCAAGGTAGAAATTTTGAAAGCAGTTTGGTTCGGTCCATTTGTAAAATCTTTGATATCTCAAAATCTCGAACGTCTCCTTACCATCCGCAGGGAAATGGCCAGACAGAACGGGCAAACAGAACAATATATAGTTTATTGCGAACACTGGATGAAGAGAAAAAGCAAAAATGGCCTTTATATCTCCAGTCACTAATCTCAATTTATAACTCAACCCCTCATTCAGTAACAGGATATTCTCCTTATTTTTTGTTATTTGGTAGAGAACCAAAATTAAGTATTGACTGTTGGGACCCTGATTTAGATATTGGAGGGACACAAAGAGAAGGAATGGATTAATAAGCAATTGAAGATACAGAGAGAAGCATGGGAAATGGCAGGGCATAACACTCTTAAAAACTGGACATCGAAAGCAAAGGGCAGGTTGCAACAGTCAGGGGATAACGAATTAAAGGTAGGGCAAAAGGTTTTGATAAGAGAAAACCAAGTAATTGGGAGAACAAAGTTACAGGATAGGTTTAAGAGTGAGGAATGGGTCATTGAAAAAATATTAGATGACAAATGTGGCCTGTTTAGAATACGACCAGTTGGGTATGAATCTAAAGTAATACACAGAGCCAATATCAGACCATTAAAGTCTTGTAGAGTAAATACTAATAATCCAACCGCTAGTATTGCCGATGAAGATGAGGTTGAAATGCCTGATATGGAAGAGGTCTTGAGGAAATTTGGTATTGATACCGATAAAATAAATGGGAATGGAGGAGAACGAGAAACATTGCCTTCACTTAGTATAAGTAATGATAAAGAAAACAAAGGTAATATAAATGACAGCTTTAATAAACGTCTTAGGAGATCCGAAAGATTGAAAGAGAAAAGGGAAAAAGCAAATGAAAACAAAGTGTAAAACTTTATAATATTTTTTCGATGGGGACATCGACAAAAGACGGGGGTTAATGTATAGCACTTAACAATTACATTAGTTATGATGTTAAAATTGGCACGTTACATTTATGAAGAGGTTGTTGATTATAAGTTTAAGAAATGTCAATACGCTTGTTTGTTTCTTTTATGAGAAATTTCCCAGGATATCCAGACTACCACTAGGAGCATCTCCAATCAATACTTCCCTAGTTGGAGTACTCAAGCGAAGAGGACCACCAAACAAACTGAAAACCAAGTGAAACAGTCTGCACAAAAAGGAACACTTCCTTGATAACATGATTACGGGCAGCAGGTTATCCTGATTTAAAAAAGACACTTATGTTTCTTGTGTTGTGCTATTCCTGGTACGTGATCAACTAATCTAACATTTAAAGAATCATTATGACTAATAGTGCAAAATGAAGTTTGTATAAATGTAAATATTCTATTTGTTATGTTCATAAGTTTTATTTTTTCTAACTAACTAAGATTATATATTATTTATAGGGTTGTGTGTTAGTAAATGTATTGATGGTCAACATTGGTGTTTCCTTCATTCATCCGTCTTCATGCAACATATATATATATATATATATATACTATATATATATATATATATATATATGTGTGTGTGTGTGTGTGTGTGTGTGTCAGGGATAGATGTAGCAATGAAGGGACAAAAGAACGCGAAATAGTCAAGGTATTGTGATGAATTTGTTTAAAGAAATCTTTAGTGATTTTAAAAGGTAAGAATTACCGAGATACGTATTAGCAGTGGTTTAAGGTTGGTGAAAGATGAATAAGTCTCAGTGTTTGTAGAGGCCTCAGTAATGTTGGAATAATGAAGTAAATTTATAGTATCTTCGTGCAAACAGTTATAGAAATGCTAGGAATGTGTATTAGTGGAATGTCTAGAAAGTGTTAGTTGAATGATTGGAAAGAGATATAAGAAAAGAGATTATTCTGCAAAAGAATTATGATGTACATTGTGGTGGCCTGTTGGTAATGCCTTTGCCTGGTGATCGCCAGACTAGGGTTCGAGTCCCGCTCAAACTCGTTAGTTCCTTCGGTCGCTACAACCTCGCCATCCTTGTGAGATAAGGCTGGGGTCTTTCGGGGAACCTATAGATCTACCAGCTGAGTTATCAGCAACCATTGCCTGGCCCTCCCTGGTCCTATCTTGGGTGGAGAGGGGCTTGGGAGCTGATCATGTGTATTTATGGTCAATCTCTAGGGGAATGTCACTGTCTCTTGCCTCTGTCAATCATGAGTGACCTTTAAGCCTTTAAGAGAAAGACAACTAATAGATTCTTGATGATTGCTGTGGTAGATCTATTCCCTAACTAATATCGGCGTCAATGACCTTAGATGTCAGGATGCCTGAAAACCTTAAATCAATCAATCCCTAACTAATATCCCCAAAAGAAGGGGTATAGATTTTTCACCAGGTCAGATAATATGTTAATAACACTTTTTTCACATTTCAAGGGAATTCTTATTGCCATACATTTTA